>NW_010252280.1:33184-83292 GCF_000690775.1 Eurypyga helias
TGTCTGCGGGATTCTCCCCTTTGCTGCCTCATAATTTTACTCTTTCCAAGGAGATTAAAGTCCTGCTCTTTGAACTCCTGCTTCAGATCATAAGCACTGATGTCCCCACATCAGTAACAGGCAACCTCGGAAGCAGGTGCGTTGGGAAACTTTACGATGGTAGAGAAATGTCAGCATTCAGCAGTGCAAAAGATTTGTGGCATTGCAAAATAAGATGTGTAAGGTAAATAGAAGTATTAGAAAAAATAACTATTATTAAAAAAGGCTTGAAAATCCTCACACAGGCTAAGCAAAGCAAAATATTTTATTATTCTTACTATAACAGCCCCTAGGAGGGTATTAAGGTCTTCACAGTATTGATGCAAAGGGAGAATTCTCAGCTCAGCTCTGCCATGATGAAAATAAGGACAAAACCCTATACTCCAGAAAGCACTGGAGGCTGAAGGAAATAAAACAGCCTTATGCTCTTACTGACCCCAAATCCTCTGTTGTTCCTTGGCAGACTTGTGCACAATATAGTGGGGAAATATGAATGTAAAATAAAAAATGATGAGATAAAAATGTAGACCTGCTTTTGAAAAGGTCAGGGCAAACCCCAGAAATGGACCTTTTTAGTCACCATGCAGGCCTGGCCCAAGACCTGAGGGCAGATCACAGCAAGAACTCATTGAGGGGGAAGGAAGACAATCAGGAAAGAGTATTCGGAGGCGATGGTGAGATTTGTGAGAGTGCGGGAAAAGATGCTAGTAAGAAAACTTAATATGAACTAATTTGTGATCTGAGAGAACCTCGTCTGAGACAATAATTCAGATTGGCAGGGATTGAAATATTTATAAAACTGAGCCTGAAGAACAAGGATAATTGACCTCAGAGGGAATCACAGGGAGCTGGCTACTGAGTGCTAGGACCACTTTGATATATTACTATCATTAGTGCTGGCTTGGATCTTGTTCCAAAATAGTCTACATTATTTTTCACTTTATCCCATCACTCCTTTCAAGGTGTCCACAGGACGTGAGAGAATAATAATGATTCTTGACAAAATTGTAATAAGAAAATGCAGCTGAATAGTGCATGTGCCTGAGTAACTGCAGAAGTGTTTTAACTATTGTTCTTGTCTACTCCTTTCTGTTCTTCCAACAGAGCCTTTATGATAGACAGAAGTGCCTGTAAAGGAATGAAAACATTTTAAAAACGTCTGTTCGTTTATAAGAAGCAAATTCTCAGGTTTCTGGAAAAAAAAAGATGTTCACATAGGACCACCTTGTGTTCTGGGGCAAATGATCAACCGCTGGAGCCGTAGAAATGAGTGGGAAGAATGTGTCAGGGTTGGAGCTGTGGATGGAGCTATTGCACCATTTGAGCCACATCTAACACCAGACTTTGAACCTACGCTTGGCTCTACAGCTGGCTCCTCAACTACTTCTACAAAACCTTATTCTGGGAAATGCCAGTTTGCACGGTCAGTTGCAGGACAGGGGTCTTATATCTAACGTTTCCGTAGAGTGTCTTTTGTACTGCAAAATAAGTGAGGAAAAACTACAGACCACAACTTTATCCTAACAGTTTTCTTATTTAGCAGACATCTGTGAGAGAAGACTGAAATGTTCTTACTTTCTTCAGAAAGATCATTTTCTTCTGCTTCTCTTTCCATTTCTTTACACCATCCTTCCATTCTCTTAGTTTCAGTATGTAGCAACTTCATAAACCAAGATCCGTCCCGTCGACAAGGAGACATTCGACCAGTCTCTACTGTCTCAATGGCTGGCTCTAGCCAGGGTTCTGGTGGTGGAAGGTTTGAGGTGTCAACCGGGGTCCTATAATCTTCTCTGTAACTGAACAGTCCCTGCGTCCGTACAGTTCTCACTGCGCTGTATTGGGTGGGCGTGCTGGGCTCTGAGTGCTGCTGGAATGATGAGCCAAACTGAAGTCCCTTGTCCTCCATGGTGATGTGTCCTGGAAAGCCCTCCAGTTCCAGGTCAGCCTGGACAGCTGCTGTTACACTGTTTGAGCGCTTGAATCGTCCGTGTCTTGGTGAAGAGGGAAGAAAGAAAAGAGGTTATGATATGGAAATACATATGTGATTATACAGAGGCACAGAATAATGTTTCAGTGAATGGATTCTGGTTTTCTCCCTGGACTTTATGTTAAATATTTTTCCTTTGTGCATATCTCACTAAAATAAGACAGTGAGTAACAACAGACAGGGAAACCAAAATGCATAGTGGCATCATTGATCTCAGCAAAGATACAAAAGAAAATCATTTAAATTATCTCAGAAGCAAATATTGATTTATTCTCATACTACCGAATACCATGCATCATTACTAAATGAACTGGAAATAACTAGCAGAACTGGAGGATTACGTCTCCTCACAGAAGTCTGTAAAGTGCACGCATTAAAAAAAATCAAATAATAAGAATTGTAATTAGATAAAATCTGAAAATCTGCCAAGTTAGGACTGTTAAGAATCCTTTAATAAAATAAACATAGTAGCAGCGGGTTTAAGACTGGTATTTTTCACTTGTCTCATAGAATGGCCATTAAACGTTGATTTTCTATTGTGTTATGCCACCGAACAATGACATTTTAGAAAAGCTTTATGTTAAAAAGTTAGATAGAGAAGCAAAGATTATTTGTGAAATCTTTTCACATCTGAGCCTATTGTTTCAAATTACTCCTAGTCAATGATGGTAAAAGGCAATTAGCAGGCAGATACTATCTGACAGCTGCCGTGAAATGAGTTAATGGTCCCAGCTCAGTACTTAACAGGCAGGGTCTGCCAGGGATAACCTGTGGGTTACATATTGGCCAGCAGTTTGGTGGAGCTAGAGGAGGACTGAACAAGTGTAGAAGCTGATTCTAGTTTAGGATAAAGTTGTCATGGGTTACATCCTAACCATTACATCCCCCTGTGTGGAGTGGGAAGGACTGGATCAGCATGAGGGGTCCTATCAAAGGAAGAGTATTGCCATATACAGTTCTTTGTATTTTTTCTGCCAATAATGAAATTTTATTAATCCACTACTTTAATTTAAAGCTTTTACTTCTTTCCCTCCAATTAAAAACTGGAAAGTTAATTAATTATTAAGCAACTGCTAAGTAATCTCCACAAATTTTACCAAATAACAGGCATTCATATAAGAAATTTGGCTTTCTGAATTATTTAGGGACAGCCCTTGTCAGATGTTTGTTATTAACTCTGTTCACAAATGTGAGTTGTGTTATGAAAGACTACAGATTTTTGTACATGCTTGAATTACCGTTTTTCATCTTCCACTTGTATTCCAACAGAGTGGTATTCCCGTAGGCCTCTGCTTTCAGTATCTGAATCAGTTGCTGTTTCCACCTAATTCAACACAAAAGACACATCTGCAGAGTGAGCACCGACAACTCAGCATTATTTCTACCTGCACTCTTTCAAAATTAATTATATATTTCCTCTCTTCTGGCTAAGGAACACCTAGCACAGTGAAATACATGAAGTAGGTATTCATCCTGGTACCGCTGTTTTGGTGCTGTGCTGTACAAGGCTTTGCACAAGTACTCCTGTTCTGCTGTGTAATTCCCTATTTCAAACCTAAACAGATGCAATTACTCAGTTCAGTGGAAGCAGGGAATAAACTTGGTCTGGAAGAGCCATTCTTAGAATGTGGAATCCACAGGATAGCCCCTTTTTATATTATTATAAAACAGTCTCATTATACTCCTTGATTTACAAAATAAAATAAAATCTCAAGTAGCCCGATAGACTTGCAAACAATAAAAAGAAATGCTGCAATGAAATTTTATCGACAACTGCGCTGACAAATATAGAGCCATTTAAATGACGTGAGGGGTACAGCAGAATGCCATATCTCACCTTTTTAAATAACATGGTCCTGGAAATGCTATATCAAGCAAGTAATTTAGGCACTTTTTATAGTATTCCCATCTGAAATACACTTACCGAAATATATTCACAGTAGAGTTTTCTTCATAACTGAGACCACATTGCTTTTGCAAGTTTCTGTGGGATTTTATATAACACTCCCCACCAGCACACCACCCCCAAGTCTTTGACACAGACATAATGAGTGCTGCAGTATGCAAATTACACTGAGTCAAGGGAGAGTCAGGAAAAAAAGAAGAGTAGCACTGACTTTTCCTTCTGAATGATATTTTCACTGTTAATTAAAAAAAATAATATCATCAACCAGTTTTTCAATATGCACGCTCCGAGTGTGAATGCCAAGAGTGTATCCTATGACGCAGACAAGATAACTTGTCCCCTTGCAACAATCCCAGGCAGCTCTGGAAGTAGCCCAACAGCCTTTGCAGCTGCCTCTCAGCTGCACAGTCCCAATCCCATCAGGTTTCTGGAAGGATGCTGAGAGAAGAGGGAAGGAGGGTGGGAAGTGAACGCACATGTGCACTACACTTCTTGAGGAAGCCAGCTGCTGGTAGCTTCTCTTTCCGTCTTCAAGCGTAGCTCCATGTACATTTGCATGGAAGGCAATTCCAGCCAGTAACCAGTACACACTCACGTTTACCTGGGTGTGGGTCTTGGAGATGCTAATGAAAACAGCTAGTGCAGGAAGCCTTTAGTATATGCTAACAGCATGCTTGAACTGTACAGCAGTGTCAGGCACAGGATTTCCCAAAACTCCAGGTATCAGTGTGGCAACTGTCAGGGAAAGACACATTTCCCAGCAATTCAATTTACTCTGCATGAGGTCTAGGGGAAAGGGTGCACTGCTGTCTGTTTCCACCTCGGCAGTGGCACGGAAGCTGGCTATATTCACTTCTCATTGAGAGAACGATGATATCAGACTGGGTTAAATCTCCGGGATTTAGTGCTATCAGTAGAAAAGAAAGACCCCTCTTGATGCCGGCAGTGAAAAAAAGCATCAGCCACAGAGGTAGACAGCTTGGGCAAAAACCCCACCCAACAACCAACCAAAAAACAGGAAAGCTGGTTTCCTAGTTAATGTGGGTCTTGGCTGAAACATGGATGAGAAGTTGAAGCTGTACTCGGAGGGTCACCCTCTCCTGACATGACTTTGCTAGAAATGGAACAGCCATAAGGTCCCACTTCTTAGCACAAGTGATACCTGTCAGTAAAGACACTTATTTATACCATAAAAGGGTCCAAAAGAGTCTTGAATAGTAAGTTCAAGACTAAGTGAGGGCCTAGGCACTCCCCTAGCCCGTTCAGGGATGTGAGAAGAACTGCATATAAAACATCTTCATTAGGAACAGGTGAGCAGAATATAATTCAAGAATGAGATACTCATCTAGGCTGCTGGCGGGGAGCAGAGAGGCAAGTTGCAGCCTAGACTGAAGTGATGAGAGCGCAGTCAAATCCGCACAGATGTGTTTTGAAGAGTGAAGCCAACTTATTCTCAAAGGGAGGGGGGATGGGAGGTGGTGCATAAGAGCATGTAACATAAACTGCTTAGACCGTGGCTCTTGGGTTCATGTGTATGAATGCTAGCAGGAAGATGATGTCCAAGTGGGGAGATATTTTCTGGAGAAAGCCTTTTGATACTGAAATCCATAACAACATCTGGAATGATCAGGAAGTTGAAACTGTTGCTAAGAGCTAGGGTATTGGGCTTCATCCCCAAAGAAACCAGAGTCAGTCTGAGTTAAAACACACATTTTAGGAACTTGCTGAGTTTAAATTACAATAAATAATGCCATCAAAGGGCACATCTTCAACCAGGGATTTTGTATCCTTCTGGAGATAAGACTGGAAGATCTTCTCAAAGCTGGGGAGACCATGGCCTTCCAAGCCATATCTGATGCATCATGTGAGACCTGTGAAAAAGCCAGAGAAGTTATCTTGATCTCACATAGAGTCACTATAAAGCACTTGTTGGAGGAGGAGCGGGACAAAGGAGACTGTAATTTCTGCTTGGCAGTTTGGAAAGTGACACTGGAGGGATCCTTAAAACCGTGATCACAAAACCAAGATTTCTTCCTATGTTCAGAAGGTACAGTGGTTATTACAGTAGGTGACAATGCTATAGGAAATCTGATCTCCTGAGCATTTACAGTCGGTTGTCTTGGTAGTGAACAGGCAGGTGGTAAGTAATCACCTGGGCATATAAGTGGATTTCATCATGGCCTTACAGACTTTGTGAAGATAGACAAGATAGACAAGGTGGTGACAATGTCAGGTTATGGGTACATTCATTTCCATGCCTTTTCCAAGAGGATGCATGAAGGTCTGGCTGTGTAGGAAGACAGGGGATGGATCTTCTGCAGAGTATGTGTTTAAAGTAAACACAGTGGAAGATAACTACAGGAGCAGGCTCTAATTTCACAGTGTCCCAGTGATAAGGGTAATAGCTCTCAGGGAACAGGGTTTTCCTATTATATCTGCTGCCTCAGAAGTTTGAAGTATAATGGACAAAACTTCCAACCTGAACATTATGGACAATAAGTAGTCAGAGTGATTTTGAGGCTGCATCTCTTTCCTGATAGAAGCAGGAGAAAATGTCGAAATGCCATGACCAGTTAGTCAAAGGTTGGAGAATAGACTGGGTCTTTATGCACAGCCTCACATGGCAGGGCTTTCGACAAGGACTAATGACACGGTAAAGGAGAGTGACAGTATAACTGATCTTGAATGGCAGTCCCAAGGCATGGAAAGAGTCATTGACTCTTCTGGGGTTCATGAGGCTTCTTCACACCAGGTAAGATGTTGACACTGAGGGCATAATGAAGACAGTACACCTGGATTGCTCTGGATCACAGCAAGGACGATGTTGGATGGCCAACATGGCCTCACCAAGGGCAATCGTGCCTGACAAATTTAGTGGCCTTTTACAGTGGGGTGACAGCACTGGTGGATAAGGGTTAAGCAACTGACATCATCTACCTGGACTTGTGGAAAACATTCGATACTGTCCCACACAACATCCTTGTCTCTAAAATGGAGACACATGTATTTGACAGTGAACTTGGTGGATAAAGAATTGGCTGAAGAGTTGCATTCAAAGAGGGCAGCTCGATGTCTGGGTGGGGACCACCGACAAGTGGTGTCCTTCAGGGGTCCATATTAGCACCAGTATTATTTAACATCTTTGTTGGCGACATGGATGGTGGGATTGAGCGTGCCCTCAGCAAGTTTGCTGGTGACGCCAAGCTGTGTGGTGTAGTTGATACTCTAGAGGAAAGGGATGCCATCTAGAGGGACTTTGACACTCCTGAGAGGTGGGCCCATGCAAACTTCATAAAGTTCAAGGCCAAGCGCAAGGCCCTCACATTGGTAGATGTGTTGGGTTTCTTGGGCGGGGGGGGTTGCGGTTTGGTAGCAAGGGAAGGGCCACAGGGATGGCTCCTATGAGAAGCTTCGAGAAAAGCTCCCCTGGCTCCAAGTCATACTCACCTCTGGCCGTGTCCAAGCCAGTCAGTGCCTCTGCGAGTTAATGTAGTCAAGGGGGAGGACAGAAAAAGAAGCAGCAGGCGGCTGTGCCCAAACAGCCCATGACACTGTGGTAAGCCTGTGCTGAAGCAGTCCATGCTGGAAGGACTGCACGCCACGGAAAGACCCACAGCAGAACAGTTAGAGGAGAAAACTGCAGCCTGTGGGAAGAATTCATGAGAGGGAGGTTCTCCCATGGGAAGGACCCCATGCTAGAGCAGGGGCAGAGTGTGAGGAGTCCTCCCCATGAGGAAGAAGGAGCAGCAGAGACAGCATGTGATGAACTACCTGGGAAACCCCCATCTCCCTGTGCTGCTGAGTGGGGAAGAGGGAGCCCAGGAAGAAAAGGGGGGTAAGGAGAAGGTTATTTTAAGATCTGTTTTTGTTTTGTCTTTCATTGTCTTATTTTGATAGGGAACTTATTAAATGGATTTTTCTTCCCCAAACTGAGACCGTTTTTCCTGTGACCATAATGGGTGACCAATCCCTCCCTGTGCTTACCTCAGGCCATGAACTTTTCCTTGTATTTTCTCCTCCACATCCCACTGGGAGGAGGAGCCAGTGAACAGCCATGTGTTCTTTGGTTTCCGGCTAGGTCTAAAAGATGACAGTGGGGGCAATCCAAAACATGGATACAGGCTGAGTGATGAATGGATTGACAGCAGCCCTGCAGAGAAGGTCTGGGGGGTACTGGTGTATGAAAAACTGAATATGACCCAGCAATGTGCACTCACAGCCCAGAAAGCCAACTGTATCCTGGGCTGTATCCGGAGAAGTGTGGCCAGCAGGTCTAGGGAGGGGATTCTGCCCCTGTACTCTGCTCTGGTGAGACCCCACCTGGAGTGCTGCGTCCAGCTGTGGGGCCCTCAACATAAGAAAGAAATGGACCTGCTCGAGGAGGTCCAGAGGATGGCCATAAATATGATCACGGAGCACCTCCACTATGAGGACAGGCTGAGAGAACTGGCATTGTTTAGCCTACACAAGGGAAGGCTCCAGTGAGACCTTATTGCAGTCTTACAGTACTTAAAGGGGGCCTCCAGGAAAGATTGCAAGGGAGTCTTTATCATGGAGTGTAGTGATAGGACAAGGGGTAACAGATTTAAAATGACTGAGGATAGATCTAGCTTAGATATGAGGAAGAAGTTCTTCACGGAGAGGGCGGTGAGGCACTGGATTCCCAGAGAAGCTGTGGATGCCCCATCCCTGGAAGTATTCAAGGCCAGGCTGGATGAGGCTTTGAGCAACCTGGTCTAGTGGAAGGGGTCCCTGCCCATGGCAGGGGGGGTGGAACTAGATGGTCTTTAAAGTCCCTTCCAACCTAAACCATTCTACGATTCTATGATAGTGCTGTTGGAAATATGATGATCTAAAAAAATAAATGAGGGAAGGTCCCTATATTGCATATCAAAAGCATAGCTGTTTTTTTTCCAACTACATTTTTTGGTTTAATAACAGATAGCATGTCTTTTTTTGAACTCTGCTTCTGATGTGTGGAGGCAGATTTCCCTTTTGTATTTTGGATGGGCTGGTATCTTTTCATTGATGAAACACATCGAGAAAATCTTTTTCATCTACCTCTTTTCAAGTGTTTTCTTACTGGCATTTCACCTAGAAGTATATTCTGAATAACTTTCCCAATATGCGCAATTGATGCCTATAATTTACAGGCAGAAATGAAGTAATCTGTTCTAAAATTTTATTAGAAAAAAAATTATCCGGAAAATTATGTCCCAGGTATCAAAATAAAAATTACATTAGTTAGCCCTAAACACAAGCTCTTGCCAAATTATCCTTCTGTCCAGCTTGCCAAGACTGACATTGACTAAATGACCTGATGATTGCCTTCACATTTTAATACTTTTGTTTCCTCACTGTGCTTTGCAACAGCAGGAGAATGCCAATTTTCTTTCTTTCTTTCTTTTTTTTTCCCCTGGCGTGTGCAATTTAGGATTGCAAATATTGTAACAACCCATGAGAAACAGTTCTGGAAAATGGAGGCCGACACAAGTAAAAGTGGGAAATCAGAAAATTATTTGCGCTCACAAAGAAAAAAAAATGACCAAATAAATTGCATTTCTGAATGACAGATGTTATAAAGACTCCTGCTAGAAGACAGCAGGAAACTCTTTAGACTTAATCAGATTGGGCCAGGCTACATTCAAATGAGCAGAGGAGGAAAAGTAATATGTTTGGTTTGATTGTGCAGCTCCTGAAACTCAAATAAGTCAATAAATCTGTTGTTATTGTCCATGATTCATTACTGCTTTAATACTTGCATGGGTTCTAAAAGCCTTAATATTTGCAAATTGGCCCACAATCTTAGTAAAGCAAAATAATGTGACAAATTATATTTCTATCTGGTTATGAGGGAGTCTCACACAGAAGAGGAAATAAAAAAAAACCAAACCAGCCTGACAGACCAAAAGCAGAAGAAAGGAGTAGATCTAATACAGCAGGTTGTTTTGGGTTTGTGTGGTGGGGTTTGGTAGCAGTGGAGGGGCCACCGGGATGGCTCGTGAGAAGCTGCTAGAAGCTCCCCTGGCTCTGAGCCGGACCCACCTCTGGCCATGGCCAAGCCAGTCAGTGCCTCTGTGATTAACCCATTTAAGAAGGCAAAACACAGAGTAGGGAGAGGATGAGAGAAAGACACAACTACGCAGACACCAAGGTCAGTGCAGAAAGGCGGGGAGGAGGTGGCCGAAGCAGAGGTTCCCCTGCAGCCCGAGGTGAGGGACCCCACGCTGGAGCAGGGGCAGAGTGTGAGGATCGCTCCCCCTGAGGAAGAAAGAGTGCCAGAGACAATGTGTGATGGACTAGCACAGCCCATTCCACATCCCCCTGTGCCGCCGGGGGGAGGAGGTAGAGAAATCAGGAGGGATGCTGAGCCTGGGGAAGAAGGGAGGGGTTGGGAGGAAGGTTTTTTGTCTCTCATTGCCCTACTCTGACTTGACTGGTAACTGATTAAATTGACTTTTCTTCCCCAAGTCCAGTTCGTTTTGCCCATGACCATAACTGGTGAGTGATCCCTCTTCGCCCTTGTCTCAACCTACGAACCTTTCTTTGTATTTTCTCCTCCCCATCCCACGGGGGTGAGGAGTGAGCAAGTGGCCATGTGGTGCTTTTGTTGCCAGCTGGGCCTAAACCATGACACAGGTCATCTTCTCGCCTGGCAAACTAAAACCTCTTTAAAAAATTTGGCACTTTATGCCATGAAAAGTGTTGTTTTCTGGGCTTATAGTATGCCCATAAGGTTTATAATTTTAATAGTAAATGTAATGGAGCATCTTGTAATTATTTCCATCTTACTTGTCTTATCTTTCTCGAAGACGTAACACTCCCCTCCATGGCTTTTGCTACCAATACAAGGAGCAGACAGTACTATGAATCCCCTATGATCAGTCACTGCTGACCAATCCAGCTCAAAATTTGAAAACTAAGTATCAGATACTGGCCCTGACTCAATAATAAACGATCCACAAATAAATCTTACTAACACAAAATTATGTGAATAAATGCAAATCACTACTGCAAATAACTTGCTTGTTATAATCAATTTTGGTTTGCATATAAGCACTCATTCCAGCAAAGGATGCATGGACTGACTAAATTATTCCTTCAAAGTATTTACTAAGTTTTTTTAGCTGATAATTTTAACTACTTAAAAGCAACCTTTTTTCTGTATTAAAATGTTATTCTGCTCTTAAACATGAGCACTGCAACATAATACTCTAGTGTTCTAAAAATACCAGTCTAAGTTTCTATACATACTGTCTCTAAGGGAAGCTTGAAGTCCATATATTCAATGCATAAGAAAACAGATTTTAACCTGGTGTCTTTCTCTTCTTTCTCATAAGCATCAGCAATAAGAGTCCTTCAGGCCACATTATCTCTCTCCATGCAACTTCACCGCCCTCAATGGGTTTTTGCTGCTGTAACCGATTTGTTCTATAATTAGAATTTAATAAACAATCTCTCTGATGATGCACAGGAAGGGAAATAATTCCCCTTTCCTCTCTTGCATAGGCTTCTCAGTGATAACGAGTAAAAGAGGGAAGAAAACACTACATCTGACACCAGATCAAGTACCTGTAATTGTGAATGCAGATAACCATTCTCAGGTACAGGGAGATCTCATTTGCATGCAGTCACTTCAAAGTAGGAAAAATACTTCAAATAAAACTACAGTACTAACTGCTACTGCTTTCCTTAACTGGCGGAATATTTTTATTGGCCAAAAAGCATATACACTTTCAAAATAATTTTTAAACTCACCAAAATAAACCTACACTTTTATGCTTGAGTGATTTTTTGTGCCTCACCACAGGGTTCTGTTTTGCTACTCCACAACTTCCCAGCAGAACATCTGGACCGCTCAAATATGTTGTGTGGCACAGTAAGTGCTAATCACTACAAAAATATCCTACAACAGGTTCTACTGTTCCTGTTTCCTGTTGCAATTGTATCCTGCAACTTCTGCTGGTCTTTTAAGAAAGCACTTTTTGCCAAAAATGCATGCCAGAGTTTGGAATGGGATTCGTGTCAAGTTAATATGAGATAGTAACAACAAAATAATGCACACAGCAGTGGTTGCTCATAACTTTTTTGGTGCATTTAATGCTAAGTGGCAAATTGTTCTAAACCAACAAATATTCTGTTAGGCAGCAATCTGAGTCTTCCACATTTTGAATGTTTCATTAGGTTAGATGGCAGTTAAGAAAACAAGCATCAGTAATTTGTGAAAAGAGTAAAAAATTATATGGCTTTAAAATAACCATAGCTTTAGTTCAAGTACATTTCCGACTGCTAAGCTTTTTGACAAGTGAGGAGGCCAAATACAACCACTGGCTGGGAAATCTGCTAGCTGGCTAAGCCTGTGAATTCTGACTCAATATACATATATATGTATATATACATATATATGTTCATGGCAGAGGGGTTGGAACTAGATGATCTTTAAGGTCCCTTCCAACCCAAACCATTCTATGATATATGTAGTCAATCCTAACTCTAAAGTCCAGGTTATAGGCTCTGCACCATGCAGGTGTTATCAAAGCATTCACTGACATCTGCAGTCAGTGCTACTTGTGACTGTTATGTGTACACTGCAGTAGTGTACTGACACGGATGGTATAACCTAAACAGTACAAAGAAAATGTAGATCCTCACCCAAGTAAGTATGCCGCGTGGGTGCAAATGCTTTGCCTTAAAGTGAAGTTCCAGTTTGAGACTGCAGAATCTATTTGAACAAGGTTTTTACCACACGAAGTTAATAGTTTCATCAAATATATATACAAATGTTGTGCAGAAGATCCTCTTCTGACACAAAAAAATTAGGCAGATGAGTTATTGCACTAATTCTCATGAATACAGCTTTTGATTTATAAGAATGATTTGTTTAATGAAGATTCTGGGGGTTAAAAAAAAAGCCTAGCTATTTTGAAGCTTGATCTCCTGACGATAAATGAAGATGATAGAGTCCATTCTCTACGCTACAATTAGTGCTCGTCTCCAAAAATATCACCATGAATCAGCCTCCATACTTACAACATTTGTTTCCATCTCGTCTACTTGTAGGGTTTCTGTTCATTTTGTGAAGCCCTGATGTCTTTTAAATAGAGAAGAAAAAAAGGACTGCATGTTTTGAAATACTTGAAATAAATAAAGAGTAATTTCTTGACGTTTTCCCATATATTTTACAATCCAAATGTTTTTAATATGAAACAGTTTATAACTAAAAAAGTTTCTGAGCATTAATCATTAGCATGTATAGAAGGGTCTGCAAAAGAGCGAGGAAAATCCCTGAAAACTTATTAGAAATAACCCTGTTCTTGACTCGGTGATTATTTTACTCTAGACAATCTCTACTCCCCATTTTAATTTAAATACTTTGATTAGTCTTCTGCTGTCATGATAGAAGACATAGATGAAAACTATAGCTATTAGTATTACTGAAGTTTTATTCTTTGTTCTGCATATATTTTCTTAAAAATGCTGACTAAATTTTTAATCCCAGAATCAGTATTTTGCAATTTTTTTGAATTTAGGAATCAATTTATTTTTTTTTTCCAGGGCCTGCTGACACATTTGATGATATTCCTCTTGATTGAACTATGGCAGTGAAAAACAAAAACCCAACAGCTATTTTCGGGAAAAGCTTTGGTTCTGAAGCGTTCAACATTCCAATCTGGGATAGGGCTAACATACCATGAGATGGCTTACCATGCCTGTGCTCTTCTCTGTCCTTGCAGACAGGGTTCTACTCATCTTCATAGTAAATCCAGTGCTCCCCAAGAACTTGGGATCCTTGTGCATGTGAATATGAATCCTATGGCACATCCCAAGTATGCCAGGACTTTTTAAAAGGACTTCTATTCATTATATGTACACTACACAAATCATATATACTAAAGACACGGGAGTCCTAGGCTGGATCCCTGGCAGTTCCACATGCAGACACATCACTGGTCTGTCCTTATTTTTGTGCCCCTCTGCTCCTGTATGAAGCTCTGTTGGCAAGCATTTTCACAGCAATGTGTTAAAGGAATGAAACATTAAAAAATGTACAAATTAAACATCTTGCTAGCAGATTAATTAATGCAAATAAATGCAAATTCAATGCATTACCCTGGCATGGCATGCTAATGAGAAAACAAGTCATTTAGTCAATCAAGAAATATGCAAATAAAAAACATCCTTTTCTACGGTGCTTTGATGGAGAAGTCTAAAAGAAATTAAATACTTCAACTATATTTTGGGGGCATCAATTACTATTTATGTAGTTTGCAATAAGAATATTCTACCCGTATTTTTATTGCTTACCAACCTGGTAACAGAAATACAACAAAATGTATTTTCTGCTTAGAAATACTGCAGAAAGGTATTTTCCCACTAATGTGAAGTTTGAAACTTACTGCAAAAAAAAAAAAAAAAAAAAAAAGACAACTAAAATGTGCACTCAGGATACTGTGTCGAGGTTAATTTTGCAGTTTTAGCCTTATCTAATGCCAAATGGTACAACCAAGCAGTTTGTACTTCTCAAAAGATAAGGAACGGCTCATCCTTCTAAGCCCTGCCGTTGCAAACAGTATTTGCCTTTTCCAGTGTGTGCACCTGAGGACCAGTATTACGGGCCAAGCGTGGGATGAGAGGTTGCTACAGAAGACCCGCTGCCTCCACGGAAATCATTGCACAGATGTTTTTATGGATTATAAGCACATATTATTAAACACACCGCATACCAAAGAAGGGTCAGAGCCCAGTGAAAAGTACTGGTCACCACCTGCAGTAAAAAACAGGATCAAGCGATGTAATCAAAGTTTCAGAATTAATTGCTGAAATACCAGGACTGACTGAAGCAAGACACCAACATTGTTAAATACCCCTGTGCACAGTTGCTGTAAAGAGGAGATAAGAACAACACTAGACACTATTCCTTTCTGAAGAGTAAGTTTCAGGTTAGGGGCTAAAAGGTACCAAAAATCACTTGCTGCTCTTTTGAGCTTTCCACCGTTATCTGCTAAGCCCCTTCTCTGAACATTCTTGGATACACTAATTACTTTGTAAAACATTTGAAAAGTAGCCATCTGAGTATTTTACCATTGCATTCTACTCTCCTGCATCTAAAGAAGCAGAAGCAAATGCTTCCGTGTTGAGAAAGGGACGGGCATCCTGCTGGTGAAGCCTATGCCTCCCTGTTAGCCTAATACATTGTGGAACAGCAAAATTACATCACAGTAAGATGTTAAACAGGGAAGTTCAATCACTAGCTGTGACATGCTTAACCCAAACACTTTTCTCTGATTGTATTTTGAAATAAATGGAATTGCTACTTTTTAAAGAAAATAACATACTTCCTAGTAGAGGAACAGTCACTCACTGGGCTGTGCTGCATGGACTGTTCCCTTCCCAAGCTCTATGCTGTTGCCTCCACAATATCTGTAACGATGCCAAAATACATGGCGTTTCCTCTCTAGCTGTTCTGGCCAGAGCAGAGATTTTTTAAGCCCAGAAGTAAGCCCAGTGATGTAAGCTCAGGAGATATTCACATACTTGGAATTAAATATTCAGCTGAACAGAAGCCTAAGCTTTCCTCTACTCCTGTGTCTCAGAGGACTTTGCCTTCTTTGCAAGTTCAACTTTCTGATTTTTTTTTTCCTACTTGGTATTTCCTAGAGATTTATACAAATGACCACTGCTATTTATAGTGCTTTCCATTTAGTAGAAGGAATAGTGTTCGGAATTTGCATCGGGTATTGTCTTATTTCATTTGCCTGAACCAACACAACGTAAATGAGATTTCCACAGCCTGAGAGACATTTTGTCAGGTGCAATAAATATTCCATTTTTTGGTGGACAAATGGAGGAATACTCAAAGACTGTATTTATTAACGTTAATTTCATTACTCGCCATCTGTAATTATGCTGTATTTACACCAGCACATTTCTTTCTCTTCCTTGGTATCCTCTCCCCAGCACAACTAGAAGTAAGAGCAGGGGGGCTCTTTTTGGGTCGAATAACTTGAAGATCCAGCAGCATTACACATTTTTCAAGGTCAAAAGAGGAAGATAATGGAAAAAACAGAGTCAAGCATTTTAAAGCTGGTGTAATTCTATAAAAAGGACTGTGAATTCATGGAGGGAAGGAGATGAACATGCTGTTCACCTGTAGCTCGGCAGTATAATTTTCATATCAAGTGTTAATGACAGGTAACCTCCCTAGAGATTTATTCATTCATTTTCTTCCAGGTACAGCATATTAGCCGAAGACTTTTCTGCACAGCCACGTTGCCATGATGTGAATTACAATTAACGCTAAGCAGCCAGGGGTTGTTTGTTAGATTATTAGACCCAGCGAAGCTGAATGACTCATTCTATGCTATTTACAGCAAGAAGGCAAGCAATTCATCACGGAACAGATGTTAATGATAGGCTACCTGGATCCCTATAGAGGAACGTCGACTCTTAAGGAACTCCTCTGCTTTTGTCACTAAAATGGCCTTGTCACTGGTTCGTATCGAGGTGCTCTGGCTCTCGGATGCGTGGCGCTGCGCAGCCGCAGTTTCCAAGGCGAGATTCATGGCCTTGTTACTGTCCAAACTGTCGGTGGAGTTGTACATCCCTCGCCCGTCCTGTGGCCAGGGGGAAATCCTCTGAGTCCGGCTGTCGTGATATGCATCCTGGGTGGATTCTGTGCTGCTCTGTGCCGTGACTGAGATCAGTGGCTTGGAAGTGGTACGAGGGGGTACCGGTGGCGGTGTTTTTTTGTAACTTGTGTAAGTTACAGCTAAGGAAAGAATTTGAAAATAAAAAGGAAAAAAAAGAAAGGAAATAAAGAAAAGAGAAATAAAGATTAATCTGGTACAACCTTCCTGACAGAAAAAATTTTAACATTGATTACGGATTCACAGAGTGGAAGGGGTTGGAAGACTGTGCTATGAAGATGGTGCAACATAGTGCTCTTTGTTGTGTCACTATTAGAGACATCCACAGCAACACTTTATTTCAACCAGGAAGCAAGGGGTGGGAAGTGGGAGTCCCAGATTACGGTGAAGAGTTAGTGAGGATTTGTGTGTGTTAAGACTTGTGCCGAATAGGTACACACTGGGGCCTCTGAGGTTGTTTCCACATGGGGTAAAGCTGATAAGAGAAATAAAGGAAGATTTTATTGAACTGTGGGCTCTCTATTGACGCAGTAGTATTAAGGAAGTAGCACCAATATACTGGAAGAAAATATTATTCAGAAATTTCTACTTTGCAGTATGCCAAATTTTAACCTTTAAAAATACTTCCAGGTGCGTTTTCTAGAATTAGGCAAGATTGGTTACTTACACAGGAAGCGTATCTTTTAGAAATGTCTACAATACAGTTAATAAAAGGAAATTCCAGGCATGCAAAAAAATAGATACTTGTACAACAAGCAAAAACTACAAGTTACACCAAAAGCAATGACTTTTTGTCTATTATCCTGCAGTAAGCCTTAAATCCTTAGAACATAGATTGAAGGGGGATACACCTGAATGCAGAGGATATGGAAATATAGATATAAAAATGGATCTGAAACACTGGGATAACTGGATACACATGAGCAGAACTAAGACTTTTCGTCTGATGAGCAGAACAGGTCTGAGGCTGGTTTAACATAGATTCTGTCTGGCACAAATGGCTCAGTAAAACATCCAAGAAAGATCTACAGATGCAGAATTGTGCCAATACTGCTTCCTTACAAAATTTTAGAGATTTCATAGTGAAAGATATTTAGTCATTAATATCACACAGCTGAATTTCCTAATTGTCTAAGCCCACTATACTTTTTTTGTACTAATAAGATCATTTCTGTTATGGAAGTGGTTTTTTTTCCCCAAGGTATATATAATCATAATTCAACAAATTAGCAACTGATACAAAAATGCATCATGATATAGCTTTCTGTATTCCTGTACAGGAAAATCAAGTCCAATTAATTTCTTATATAATTGCAGGAAGATAAGGAGAATGATTATGTTTTCACAATAATTCAATAATGCTGAAAAAGCATAATGTATACATGTGGACACCAGGATAACGGATGACTTAAGGAAAAGGTTTGCCTCATTCTGGTGTTGTTAAAAGCATTGTACAGTGACTCAGGTAACCTTGTAATTGGGGTTATTTGAGTCAAAAAAGGATTCTACAAGAGTTCCTCTTCCCATTAGACAAATATGGACTGATGAGCAATGAAGTCAGGAGTCCCCCTCCAGTCATGCCTTTGGATATTAAGTTATGTTGCAGCTCTCTGGAGGGAAGAGACTAGTTTAGGAATTTGCTAATACCTGGGACTGCTGAGCCTGTATCGCCAGGCTAGCCTAAGGGAAAAGTGAACTTAGAGAAAACTGCTCTGAAATTCTGATTCTTGATAATCATAAATAAAAGGGTGATCATAAATAAAAGAGCAAGGCAGAGCTAGGAAGTGAAAACCTTCATCTGAAGCATGTTTTGTATTACTACTGATGCTGCTCAATTCTGGTAGAGATTTAAAGAGAGTCTTGCTCTGAGCTACATTGCTGTAACAGAGTGAAACACGTGAAACCATGCTCTTCAGATTCTGAGGCTGTGTGCTTTTTTTGACGTGACGTTTTGTTGTCCTACCACCAATCTTATTTCCTGTCAGTTTTGAAACCAGCAGTTAAGAAGAAAGAAAAACCCAATATTTTTCAGATGCTTTAGGGAATAGAGAAAGTTCATGAAAAAGGGAGAGGCTGTAAGGCTTGGAAGTTAAGACAACGTCTTATGAGCTCAAGCAGTGGCTTTAAGGAATGTTTCGAAGCTAACTAAGAGAGTTACCATAATACTTCTCCCCGCCTTCCCCCTGCAAATGTAGATGCAAGTGATCAAAGTGCTGGGAAACATTAAAAATAGAGACAATGAGGTAAAATAGGATAAGTAAAATTCAGAACAGGGAGCTATTTTTACCTACAACATCAGACAGGTTATCACTATTATAACTAATTTACTGTTTTTTTTACCTTCTGTCTTCATGCAAAAGAATAGCAGTGAATAATGAAGCATATGGTAAATGTGATAATGAAACATCATAAACATGTATATCTCTACTTCTCGGGCAGCAGATCACTTCTCTGTCTAATGAATTTATAATGTTAAACTTCTGTTGCAACCCTTCATAGCTAACTTAATCTTCATTTACATTTCTAAAAAAGAAAAATTCTCCTTGTGGCAAAACTGAAAGAGTCACTTTCTTTTTTTCCCCCCACCCTTTTTTTTTCCCCCTAGGATTGAATATTTTATTCTGGAAATTTCTGATTGTTTCAATGGAGTGACATGTCTTAAAGCCACCGAGTACTACAGTTGCTGCAGTATTCTGGCAAGCATTTGATCATGAGCAGTAAACAGAAATCAAAAACCCCACAGATGTGCAACAAGGAGAAGAAACCAGGGGAAAGACTGAAAGTTTGTGAGAAACTGGCTACATTTTTACAGTGAAACACGGCAGGAAGAAATACGATTAATTTCTAAGCTACAGGCACAGAGATTAAAGATTGAGCAGGTAAAAAAAAAATCCAACTCTACAGAGTTAATAAATTCATATCTAGAACAACAGTTTTAGAGCCGCAGAAATCTGGGACTAATTGGAGACTGTAACAATTCAGGTAAGAGCATGAAGGAGGCATGAATTTGTGAGGCAAATCTTGCCACCAAATTCTTTTTGCCTTAATCACTCAAGCGGTTCTAGTGAAGAAAATGGGATAACTTAGATGAATGTGACCAAGACTTGTCTTAGACAAACTTGGTATGTGTTGCTGATTTAAGAGAAGACTACATAATAGATATGGGGCTTGTTAGAAGAGAAAAGTAACCCTGTAATCCATAGTTTACTGTTCATGCTTGGTCTTAGATTTCTAATTAATAAGTATTGGCTTAATGTCTGAAGCATGAAATTTTATGTCTCAACTTCTTTTCCATTATTATGTCTGTGAATGTTCCTATTATAGAAGTAACGTCTTTTTCTATCATGTCCAGTTCTTGGCTCTAGTAGTTATATATACCACGTATTATGTATGGGAAGAAGCACTTCCTTTTCCTAACAGAAATGAACTTCCTTTTCATTTAAAATCCCCTTCTTATGCTGATGGACAGCAGCTCCTGTCAGCTTTGCATCATTCACTATGCAAATTTTATTTGCCTTAGTGGTTATTAGTTCAAAGTAAGCACATAAAACCTCCTCAGCGCTGCTTTGTGCCTTTTGGTCTATCATTCTACAAACTCCAGAGCTGTGGTGGGATTTGCCTTTCTGCAGGGAGGGCTGGTGCTGGGCACTGCGGGGTACCGAGTGCTGGTCAGGGACAGTGCATGACTAACCCCGTCCCGGGCACTGGTGCTGAAGGCTAAACTAAGAAGAAAAAAACTGGGATGGAGGATCCTTGTCTTCAGTCCCAGCAGGACAAGTTGGGTGTCAGGGCCAGCATGACGGCCAGGGATGAAGGCCCCTCCCTGTGTGAGGACAGGGGCAAAAGCTGAGCACCAATGGACCAAGGATGAAAATGACAAGGAGTTCTGATTTCTTTAGTTTTCCTGGTAGTTTTGGTGTGTGTATGCTGGGCACTCCCGACATTTCTCTCACCAGTCCTGCTGCTGAGCCATGAGGCTCAAGCAAATTAAGCAACAGCCTTCTGCCACGCTGTTAATCAATTTGTAAAATCTATAGCTGCTCTGATATGCAAAGAAAAAGAAAGTAGATGGCACAAGAGGTAAATATATCTTTTTAGTGTTTGGACACAGAAGGCATTATGAAAAAGAAACTGAAGTTTTCCTTCCATAGTATTCTAAGGCTATCTTAATTTAGAAAGCTGAATTTATTTTTTGCTTTTTTTAATAAAGCATGAAAAATATTTTTTTGAGCTTATAAGATACAGTCTATCTCCATCTGTCAGCTTATGATCCTCAACCAAAAATGACAAAAATGGTAAAAAACTGTTTACATTCCAAACTATATGTGTATTTCTGACTCCCATTTGAATCAAAGTATTAACTGTTCAGGTACGTGCCCCACTTCAACGTAAACATGTGCAACCAGATCCACTGGATTTTCCTTTAAGGAAGGACATTATTAAAGAAATGGAGAGAACACAAAATGGTTTTGTCCTGTTTCACAGTGGGCTAGACTAAATGATGATGAAAAGGAGCAGGTAGCAGTGCAGCATAACATGCATTAATTTGTCACTCAGGCAGGAACAAGTGTAACACATCAATTTGCTTTTGTGAAGATCACTGCCTTTATGTAAATACTGCAGTGCCCATTTGTGCCAGCTCCAGTTACCTTCTCCTAGCACATGACTTATGTTTGACACCTTAACTGCCAGATGACCCTGGCATATACAAGATTGCCTATCAGTGCTGTATTTGGCACGGAGACAGCTACAAGTGACCTGTTCTGTAAACTGCATTAATTTCTCTTATATGGTTTGTGATCCCAGACCGGAGTCAGCGGTAGAACCAGGGTATCAGGCATTATGGCAACACTGCAGAACCAAGAAGACAATCCCAGCACTGGAGAGCTGGCAGTTTGATGGTTTGGACACATATATTAGAAATGCAAGGAAAGTTTCCTGATAATATAATTAGTTAGATAATTCATAATAATAAGATAACTCATAAGTAACATGATTTCTTTAAAATTTAATTGATATACCTGGAAGCAGAATATCCCTCTTAATTTACACTGCATTTGACTAAACTTGCTGAAGGTTACTGTTGTTACAGCCATAGAACTAAGTCAGTCACGCTGCCCATATTTCAGTGCCAACACAGTTCATACTAGAAATAAAATGACTAAAATAATTCAATTTAGATATAACTTCAGGTTATCCATAGAGATTCACAGACAAAGGGCAGAAGGAGAGAGACGTGATACATTTGACGATGTATCAGTGGCCCTAGGTGACATTCAGAACCCATTTCAAAAAGCAGCCTTTTAATAAATCACTGTTGTTGGTCCATTTGCAAGATGGAGTCACCTGAGGGGTTTTTACAAATCAATATAACCACTAAGCACTTAGTCAAAATAACATTATTTAGGCTGAGATCACAAAGTTAACTGGATGATGAATTTACATGAAGGCTCCATCAATTAAAGGAAACGGTTGTCCCTTATGACACACGGCAGGAGTAAACTGTATTTTCTGTTTTGTAAGGAGGTTTATTCAGAAGGAGGATAATTACTCTGCAGGGAGCATGGAGGTGCCCTGGAGGCACAGCTCCCAGGGGCATGTTGCTGCAGGCGGACAGGGCTTCTCTGAGGAACCCCAGCACGGAGCAACACCATGCTGCCTCCCAGGCTGATGCTAAATATTCTGCTTTGCACAGGGAAGGTGAAGGCTAACCCTGAAACCATTTCAGAAGAGTAAAATGAGACCTTCTCATAAAGAAAGGACACAATTAAATCTAATCCTGTATGAAAAGAGTACTCAGTTATTGGTATAGTCTTTTGACCATCATGAACATTGTTCTAGCCAAAGGTTCTTACAGCCCTAGCTAACGTTTCTGTCCTTGAAACGCCCTGAAATCTCTTCACTATGCTCCATAATGGTCATCAGGACCTCTCAGCTATTCTTAAAGTAAAAATGTATGGATGGATGCCTAGCAGTTACTTCTCTAAGCAAAGACTGATGAACGTTAAAAAAACATTAAGAAATCAAAGCAGACTTCCGAGAAAAAAAAAAATCTCAGCTACTAAAAGAGTATATTTCCTAAAAAAGAATGAACTCTTTGATGATTTTTTTACCAAGCCATGGATGTCAAAAATAAGAATACAAGTCCCTGTTTCAAAGAGAGGGTGTTGGTACATATCTTTTTATACATGCTGATTGTCAACTTCCATTATACACCTGTCTCCAATGCCAAACATAATGAAAAGTTTGACTCTAGTGTCAAACATGCGTTTAATTTGTACAAAGAAAATCTTGGTTTTCCTAAAGTTACATTCTGAAATGTTAGAAAAGGGTTTCCTTGTTCTATCAGCAATATCTTTAAAGTTCAGTATTAACAAGATGATTTAGAAATTCTTAGTTTTGTTATGTGCAGCCTCTGGCTACTTAATTAGAAAAAAGTGGTCAGCTAGAACGAGGGGAAAAGGCTAAGGTAAATTAGTCAGCTTGGATCCAAGTCGGCCATATTCAATGTGTGCCTTCAGGGGCCACCTCGACCTACACCAGTGATTTGGGATCTAATTTCTCTTTTCAGTGCTGGAGCAGTAAGTGCTCAGGCTCTGCAAAGAAAAAGAAATGTTTTGCTCCATTACCTGACTGTGGGCAGTGCTAACTGAATGTAAATGAAAGCCATAGAATCATTTAGGTTGGAAAAGACCTTTAAGTTCCTAGCACTGCCACGTTCACCACTAAACCATGTCCCTAAGCACCATGTCTACACGTCTTTTAAATACCTCCAGGGATGGTGACTCCACCATGTTCCTGGGCAGTCTGTTCCAGTGCCTGACAACCTTTTTGGTGAAAAAGTTTTTCCTAATATCCAATCTGAACCTACCCTGGTGCAACTTGAGGCTGTCTCCTCTTGTCCTATCGCTTGTCACTCGGCAGAAGACACCAACCCTCACCTCTCTGCAACCTCCTTTCAGGTAGTTGTAGAGAGCGGTAAGGTCTCCCCTGAGCCTCCTCTTCTCCAGGCTAAACACTCCCAGTTCCAACAGCTGCTCCGTGCTCCAGACCCGTCCCCAGCTCCGTTGTCCTTCTCTGGACACGCTCCAGCACCTCAATGACTCTGCCGAAGTGAGGGGCCCAAAACTGAACACAGTACTCAAGGTGTGGCCTCAACAGTGCCAAGTACAGGGGGATGATCCCTTCTCTAGTACTGCTGGCCACATTGCTCCTGATACAAAGTCCTTCAAAATACTTCTCAAACACACCCACTTTGCACTTAAACTGAAATATTTGCTGTATGTGAGTGCAGGGCAGGTGAGGAAGACTGTTCACACTCATAGAGTCCAGACTCCTCCAGCCCTTTGCTGCTCCCTGAATAGATCTGCACCTTTGCTTGTTGCTTTGACAGTGAAAGATCCTCTCATTTCAGAGGGTTTTCCATGTTCAAGAGTTTCTCCATTTGTAAGGTCATGAGAGCATTTTTTTGAACTGTAAAGATATTAAAACCTTGCAGAAATAGTCATTAAAACTTAGCAATGTCATACACTGCTTGAAATTCAAGAGAGAATTTTGTTTTAAATTAAGTTAATTCTCTTAATCAAATCTTTGGTACATTTCTCTCAAACATAATCAGAGACATACTTTAGTTACTAACCTATCTTCCTGCTTCTTCCCTTTTCTCATTCAGCCCTCCACAGTGGATCCTAGCCAGTAAAGGGACAGGGTAGTTTCTCAGTAGAGAAAGAGTCTTTTGAGCTTGGATATCTGTGAAAAGAACCCTGTTTCTTGCTTTCCAGACTAATCAGTAAGAAACAGTGATATACTCACAGTGATATTTTTTGTGAGATACTTTCTTGGAAAGACTGCTTTCACTCAGATGAGTTTTATCAGCTCCGTTTATATGAGGGCTGCATTTTATTTAAACTACATAACCCGAAGCATCGCCTGAGTGGTAGGTATTTACAACTTCCTAACCTTTTTTTCCTGACCAGTCATTTTACCTGTGTTATGTTTAGGTAAACCTTGATATTGTTACACCCTGAAGTCAGATGTTAATTGATGGTCTCATGTTGCCATAGTCTGTGGGGGCAAAATGCTGCATTTATTCTGTGCCAGTTTTTTAAGTAGGGTCTTTTAGTAATAATGAATTAGCATACCTTCAAGACAGTATCTGAGAACTCTACATGGGAATCCATCCCACCTCACATTAGTCACTTAAAAATCAGTCATCCAAGTCTAAGTTAGTTGTCTGATCTCTTTTAGAATATAATTTTTAGAATTAGAGAAAAATAAGCAATTCTGGGGGAAATTCTCACCCATCCTAGATGCTTCTTTTGCCAGGAAATGAATCATCCTATGCAAGTGCCTACTTCTCTCCATCAACCACAAAGAGAATCAAGGACAACCAGCTCAGATCAGGACATCTAATTTTGAAATGCCTAAAGGGCTGAGACAAATTCCAGCCAAAACCTCTGTCCCTCTTGACAACACTGGTAGGACTCTGGTATGCACTAGGACATAGCCTCTCCTGTCTCCTGTTACCTGTCTTCATTGGAAAAATGGGAGCTTTGTCTCCTCTGCTCCACAGCCCCTGTAAGAAAGCCTGTGTGGAATTGCCTGCATTAATGACTGAATCTTCATTTCCTGCTCCTTGATCCCTTCTTCTGGAGCTACTACATAGCAGATAATAATATCTTGGCCTAAGGTCCTTCTGTAGCTCCACAAAAGCATTAAAAGCAAACCCTCTGTAGTTTTTAAATTGATTGCACAGTCTAACGTACTGAGCTAGACCGTGCTGTTACTCCCACTGAAGTTGCTGATATTGAAGTCAGTGGAATGAGACCAGTTCACACAAACTCAAGATCTGGACCATTATCATAACGTATTATTGACATAGGAAGGATTTGTGCTTCTTATGTATGACTTCTTAAAAGAGTTTTTCAAAGTAGCACGCCACTGGGACACTCTTGTCATATGAACCCCATCAAAATTTTATTTTTTAAGCAGCATCTCTTTTTGACATCTCTTGGCTAAACAGAATCTATATAGTTCTGTGAAAAAAGACTGAAATCATTAGCATGACATGTAAACTCAATCAGAGTTTACCAGGGTAAGGCAAAATTACTGGATAAGTTGTTTTTTTGTTTTGTTTTGTTTTTTTAATCTGTGTGTGCATCAGGTTGGACTCAATATTCAGAGTAGATCCTTTTAGGCTTAAAGTTCTGTACATCTATCTGATTTTGTACAGGAAACTAACAATTAAGTGGAAATGTGACCACTAAATTTGGAAAAAGATGGAGTCTAAGTACACACTACAATCTCCCAGGAGGAGACCAGTATAAAAGGAATTACTGTAATCAAGTCATTCGGTGCGTAAGTCGTTACCTCCATATTAAGGAAACAGGTCTGTAGGCAGCCCATGTTACGTAAACGATAAAATCTGTTTTGACAGTGTAATTAATGTTAGTCTCAAAACAGAAATGCAAATCAAACAAGACATCAAGGTCAGAAACCGTAAGCCTTTGCTAAAGTTAAAAGAGATGTGGGCAACACAAACCTCATGGATTGCTGATGGACCAGTTACAAAGAGTTCTATTTTAGATCAGTTAATTAGCGAGAAATTATAGCCTAACCAGCATCCTGTAGACAGCATGGCAAAGTGCTGACAGCTGTAATGCTCTTCTAAACAGTTCCCATGTGCCTCTAAAACACTGAAGCTGCATTAAAAACCACCATCTCAGTTTTTTGGTTGCAGGAAGGAAAAATGTACCTTTAACTATACTCTGTTTAATTTCCAGAATGTATATGCAGCTTTTCAGGAATATAGACTGCATTTGTCACATCATCAAAACAGTAAGAGACTAAGAGAAAAGAAGAGATCCAAAAACTAAGAGTCACTCCTACAGGGCTACTCTTTTCACATTGAAACAAAATAGAAAATTTGAAAACATTTGTCAGGAGAATCTAACCAGTGTTACTGGAATTCTGTACTTAGAGAAAAAATTCTCTTCTTCAGCTCCCACATACCCTTATCACTCAAGTCAAATAATTTCCATCAGCCTCCTAAGCCCACTCACAGACATATTATGTAATTTTATCATTGGTTTTGTTTGTATATTTTCTATTCTCATGTTTACACTAACTGTGTGCAATTTGTGATTTTCTTTTACTTACAGTATGGAATTTGAAACATTAAATAGGAAGAGAAAAACAGTTTGCTCACTTAATCTTAAGGAAGTGTTGCGCAGTAGACTACTCTTAACAGCACATTATGATAATGGTCCTACATTAAAGAATTTAAGTGATTACAAAATATTTTAATCAAAGAAAATTTAGTACCTTTAAATCATCCTTTTAATCCACAGAGAGCCACAAGTCTGGACACAATCTCAGAGTGGACTTTTGAGATTGGTACCAATAAAGGCAATAGTCAAATCAAAAAATCATTTTACCCAAGATGCAGATGGGGTCAGTATCAGTGTCAAAACCAGTGCTCAGAACGCTACTTGCCGGCTGCCAGCTCTGTATTTAGCTGCAGCAAATGTTGCTGCATTTTGAGCTCTTCTTCCGGTTTTGGCTGGGATAGAGTTAATTTTCTTTCTAATAGATGGTATAATTTTCTGTTTTGCATTTAGTATGATAACAATGTTGACAACACACTGCCGTTGTTAGCTGTTGCTAAGTAGTTGCAGTGCTTATAGGAAGCCAAGGACTTTTCAGCTTCCTGTGCCCTGTCAGAGGAGAGTTGCACAAGAAGCTGTGAGGGGGCATAGCCAGGACAGCTGATCCAGACTGGCCAAAATGATATTCCATACCCTATAACATCATGCTCAGTATATAAAACTGGAGCTGGCCAGAGAAACAGGGACATCCAGAGGACAATTTCTTTCATAACAGATACCAATCCTAAAGGAGATAAATCACATTTCATTGACTCTAATAGGACATTAATGTGACTGCCTTTGACAGCTATATGTATTAGGTGAGATGAATTTCTATGACTGAAATTTTTATGGGGTTTTTTGAGTGGGGAAAGGAGATGAAGAGTGGAAATATATGTATTTTTCTGGACACAGAACTATCCCAAAAGGTAAAGAAATGCATATAAAAATCATGACTCATTGATATGTCCTTGGTATTCTGTTCTCAGTCTCAGAAATCCAAGTGATAGGTTACTTGCTTCAAACTCAGTATCTTCCCTAACCCTCTTTCGATGTCCTCTAGTTGTCCTTGAGGAGTAGTAATGAGCTGCTTGGATTGCTCTGACCTTTTTGGTTCCCAGTGTGTATGTTTTAATGTAGTGTCTACTGAGAGTGAATCTTGGCCTTACAGGGAGTACAGAGCTTGTTGGTAAGTGTCGGGGTGCTATTAGGTGAGCGTAAGATATCTGGGGGTAGGTAGGAGCTTGCTGACTCTGTTGGTGCACAATAGGATGCATACACTGTATTCAGTCTGAGTCAAACTCAGTTAACATAGGTAACTAATACCTTTGTAGGGGTTCTAGCCCTCCTGCTTAGCCTACAGCTGCTTGTCCAGAAGGATACAATTCTCTAATATGTCCCATGCGGATGTCTCAAATGCCTGAAACCTTTGAACTGATCTAAATCTATTGTCACGGGAACGTAGACAACTAGTTTGCACAAAAGCATCTATGTTTAGATGACTTGATCTGGAGGTAAACCCTATACCATTTAACTAACCTGACTGGCCACAGGTGAATTCTGTCTGGTTATGTCCTAGGAATGTCACCAATTGTAGTATCTTTATTTTCTCTGATCCTCTGGAAAAAAATCTTTCAAGTATAAGTATCAGGTTTGCCAATTGCCCTTCCAGAGTAGATCTGAGTCTGAACGAAATTTCTGACATGAAATGGAGACTTAAGTACAAGTTTATTTTTATGAAACTCAGTTTCAGGAAAGTGAAAACAGAGGTCAGGAGTTGCTGAGAGACTGCCAGAGATGTGCAAGCACCCCAAGAGGGTTTTTTTATATTAACAAAACAAAGAATTTGCTGGAAGTAAAAGTAAAGGTAAATGTAATAGTTTTTCTCCTGCTTCTGTGCCTTTCCACTGAAACATAAGATACGGCTTTATTTAAACACTGAAGAACTTTCTCTGTGTCTACCTTCAGATGCCTCTGTTATTTGGGAAGGATTTGGGTGGCAGCTGCCTACCAACATTCTGTTCTGCTAAAAAAGGCAATTTTGTAAGTTAGAAATAATGTCCCTCAGGAGAAGTACATTTGTAAGTGGCGAGCATTAAACAAAATGTCCTTGCCATGAGGCAGAACAGTAGTGAAGGCATGTGAACTTGCCTCCCTAAACGCCTGGTAATGCATTTTTGGAAACAGTTTTACTAGCCAATGGACAATCTAGAATTGAAAAGGTCCCTATGGAAGTGAGGTCTGACCTGCTGTAATGGAGTTTATTGTTATTTTGAAGTGCAGCCCTGTTTCTTCACACATAGCCTCTATTGGCCCCTGTGCCTTTACTACAACCCACAGAAGAGGAATTCCCCTGTGGCTGTACACAGAGTTTTAAGGTTTGGTTTTTTTTTTACATTTTTTAATTGTAAAGAAGCTAGAGCAGAACTCAGCTCACGCCCCTGGCATACTGTAACCGTAACAAAGCTAAGGGCCAATTTGTCAAGGAAAATTCAGTCATCTTCAAGAGTTATGCTTAGTTACATTAACTGATGGACTGAGGCCCTGATGGATGAAATATTACACAGGAGCTAGTAAAAATTAGTGTCAGAACGCAGTCAAAATGATGTCTATATACCCAGCACAGCAAGCATTGTAGATCCAGTGCACGTCATCATTACGGCTCCTGACATATACGCATTCAGCAAAAACCAGGACTGAAGAGACGGCATGGAGAGCTTAGAATCATAGAACCACAGGATGGCTTGGTTGGAAGGGACCTTAAAGCCCATCTAGTTCCACCCCCCCTGCCATGGGCAGGGACACCTTCCACTAGACCAGGTTGCTCAAAGCCTCATCCAGCCTGGCCTTGAACCCTTCCAGGGATGGGGCATCCACAGCTTCTCTGGGCAACCTGTTCCAGTGCCTCACCACCCTCTCCATGAAGAACTTCTTCCTGTATCAAATCTAAACCTCCCCACTTTCAATTTATACCCATTACCCCTTGTCCTATCACTACAGCTTCTGAGAAGACTCCTTAGAGGGTTTTTTTTCATTCACAGAGGAGCACAGAAGGAGAAGCACTGGCAGGAGAGGGGTGCCTACTACAAGTACAAAGAAGCACGATGAACTGGTGCTTCCAG
The DNA here is from genome assembly GCF_000690775.1 of Eurypyga helias. Classification (NCBI taxonomy): domain Eukaryota; kingdom Metazoa; phylum Chordata; class Aves; order Eurypygiformes; family Eurypygidae; genus Eurypyga; species Eurypyga helias. The sequence goes on from NW_010252280.1 coordinate 63,031, forward strand.
GTTCACCCACCCAGCGAGCTTCCCCCAGCTGTACAGACCCACCCACGGACAAAACCCTCTGGCAACCTCAAGCTAAATAGCTGGGCTGAAATTTGCCTCTGCCACCGGTAGCTTCCATCATGTCAGGAAGGCTTGGAACACTGAGCAGTGAATCACCCTCTTTGCGTGACTGTTTTTTTTCTTTCTCATACATTCTTTTTTTATTTTATTTTGCATGATATGGTACAAAAACAAAGCTGAGAAAACTGTGAAAACTGATCCCACAGAACAGCTTTGAAGCCAAATTCTGCCAGGGGAGGGAGCATGGGTGTTCTTTCTAATAAAGAAAGAACCAGCTGTCTGGCAAATCTAATTGGTTATGGAGGAATTATGTCAAGCACAGAACAGCAGGAGGAAGAGAGAAACACTCATTACACATTTTTCAAACTAACCATAGATGGAAGGCACTGACTTCGTTTTTTATCATTGCCTCCACAGATCATCTGTACCAAGGAGAATGAAAATTACAAAAAGCTCCTGGCTACTGCTCCAACTGTTTTCATGCCTCATCAGCCTGAAGAGGCCAGACGCCCAGGCAGCCGTGATCAGCACAGCCTTACTCCATCTCAGGGAACCCCAGATTTATGAACAGTTGCAATGGCCTCTTGGCCATTATCTGTTGAACTTTTTGAACCAAAGGGCTGGAGTCACCTTCATCCCAGTGACTCCCTGGGCCACTTCCACCACATAGGGCTGCTATTAAACAGCAGTGTCAGCATAGCAGCAGAACTTATATATACGTAAAAGAATTAAAGACTAATTACTCCCCCCAGATACACCCAGAGCAATGAAAATGATGCGTGTGCATCCAAGTGTAGAACTGGGCTCATCGTTTGTTGGTATAAGATTTATTCTCACAGTATAGGCACACAAGTTGGCACAGCATCAAAGTATTAACTCAGGGTCCCCAAGTGCTCCCACAGATATATGGTATGTTTCCTGCAGAGAGTTAGAGTGCCAGATAATCTCATGGAGCCCCAACAGTAATTAAGCAAAGTATTTATTAATTATTTATTAAGCAAAGCAATTTATAAATGAGAATACAGCTCATATAATATAGAGAACACGGCCCTCTATATCTTATTTCAACTTAAGGTTTTGTGGTTTTAGACATACCTGTTGTGTATATCTCTGCTAGCTATTACTTAGCAATGAATACCAGTAAACACCTCTAAGACTCAGTATTTGTTTTTATAGAGAGAAGAGAAACTGTGGATATGTTACTTCATGCATATGTTTTCCCCCATTTGGCTGTTTATTCCTAGCCATGCTGCATTGGATTAAGAAGACCCAAGTAACCACCTGGATGAAGTATCTCATTCTTGAGAAAAGAAAATAAAATCATGCATTTATTGATCGTAAAATATTTTTAGGAAATGAGGAGTGTGTTTGTCCAATTTTTATATTTCTATATATTTATAATACCCCTTTCAACCTTGTATTCTCCAGGTTGAACAGCCCCAGCTGTCTTATCCTTTCCTCATAGAAGAGATGCTCCAGATCCCTGGTCTTCTTAGTGATGGTTCACTGAACTCATTAGCTCCATATGTAGTAGCATCATGACCTGTAGTAGCACCTGCCCTTGGTATCCTCATATCTTTGGAAAAAAAGCCCAAACCCCAAAAGAATAGCTACTGTCATTGATGTTCAGATAGCAACTGGCGAATCATTCCTTTCGGGGTCTGCAGGGGTAGCTGTGCTATGGAGGAGTACAACTTCCTGAAGGACTCTCATATTCTCACACCTTTAAGTTTGTATGTACATGACCATGCTATCTATTTACTGGCAATGAGACTTCTGTGGCTAAATATCAAACGTGGTCTAAAAAATCACCCTATGTAGCCCCTTATTTAAAAAATGCTGAAAATAGCTTTAAGTCAGGAGAAAGGAAACCTGCAATTCCTCAGGCATTCCGAGTAATCGTATGAACTGTAATTGAAAACTCCCTCATGCAATGTGACCTTGTTTGAATTAATTGGTTTTGGAATTAGAGCTCAATAGTTCAGTAAATGTGGAATCCTCTGAAGTTTACTCATTGCCAAGAAGAATCCTACTGGCTGAGAAAAGTACAGTGGACGAAGGACAGTTCCCTACTTCTCATCCTTTTCAGTAGACTCTTTAGTGAGTTTAGTAGAGCTACCTACTGTGAATTACATAAAAGGAGGGGCTTATACAACTGATCTGACAGATTTGCATTATGTTTTCTAGAAAAATGAAGTCACTGTAAGGCCGTGTACTGGCCACTTAAGGCTAGTAACTATATCTCCTGAAACTAGCAGTGCTTCATGCTAAGTTTCTCTCAAGATGAGCCGGCAATCCCTGACGTAGCCTTCCTGAAGGGGCCTACAAGGAAGCTGGGGGGGACTTTTACAAGGGCCTGTAGTGACAGGACAAGGGGTAAAGGGTTTAAATTGTAAGCGGGGAAGTTCAGATCAGATGTTCTTCACAGAGAGGGGGGTGAGGCACTGGAACAGGCTGCCCAGAGAAGCTGTAGATGCCCCATCCCTGGAAGTGTTCAAGGCCAGGCTGGATGAGGCTTTGAGCAACCTGGTCTAGTGGAAGGTGTCCCTGCCCATGGCAGGGGGGTTGGAACTAGATGGTCTTTAAGGTCCCTTCCAACCCAAACCATTCTATGCTTCTATGAAGCAGGAAAAGGGGTCTTGGGCTGACACTGACCATAGGACAGAAATCCAGGATGTTTTTATGTACCGTGACCCAACCCCCACTGTGTTGAAGTCCATAGCTAGGTGTATTTTTTCTGACATTAATCCATTCATCAAAAAAATACAACGGTACACAAAAAAATTGGGTTAGAAGAAAACGTGAAGTAGTTTTAAGAAACTGAAAGTTATGCTCCCTTTAATTCATCAGCCTAAACGCTGAAGAACTTAAATGAGGCCACTCAGTCAGTGCTTGTTGCTGGTGAGGGATTTCGTACTTCTGATGGGAGTGCTTCAGTTCCTCCTTATAGGACATTTAGTCTTTTCTGCTTTAGCTGTTTCAATTTGCATGTAAAAGCAATATTCACTGAGCAGATATCCCACCTGATGGGTGAGTGTCCTGAGCAGCGGGCTTAGAGCGGCAGTATCTCTCTCAATAAAGATGAAAGTGTTTTATACAATTTATAATAATGCCATTAGGAGAACCTGAGTGTGCCCCTCACAGCTGAACAGACAATAACCTGGTGTTCAGGTTATCCTGGATGGCCAAAGGTGCAAATACCGAATCACTCTCTGCCTCACAGAAGGGATATTAACATGCTCTTCTGCTTTACAACAGACCATCCTAACTGCTACCTCCAGTAACATTGCAATCCAGTAAGTATTTCTGCCTTTACGGTAAAACCAAACAACATCAAAAACAACCTGAAATATTCTATGATTCTATAATATATGGAGTAAGTAGTATACAGGATTCTCTCTACATACAGGACACGTAACAAAAATAAGTTGACCTTCTCAGGTAAAGGGTAAACAAGGGAGAGAGTGGTTAGTATCTTCTAAACCTCTTCACTGGTTATGTTTTCGCAGTACAATCTAGTGTTGCACCAGGGTATGTGAATTCCTTTTCAGAAAGGCAGCCTGGGTATTGCAGGTGGGCTAACGTGTTGCTGCACCACTGCTCCCAGCCTAGTGCACTTTGTGTCCCAAGAGCACTCTACAGCCAGGGTGCACCGTGCACTGAGCTGGTGGTGACACAGCTCTGGCACCTCAGCTAGCTTGTGTGTGTTCCCACAGCACTCTGCGACATTAGCCAGGAAACAGCCTCCCAAGCTGACAGCATAGATATGTATGTGCAGACAGACGACAGGGACCCAGGCTGGTAGCACCTGGAAAAGCGAAACAGATTTTATGCGCTCTTCCTGAGAAGTGAAGCATTGCTCGCAGGAGTAGCAAAGATGTAAAGCAGTAGTAGTTAGGATGACTACTGCACTTTGCAACTTCCCAGTCAGGAAATTACATGTTGTCTGTGATGGAGGGACAAGGTGGGAGGCAGCGGCAGCTGGAGCTGTGTTTTCTCAGCTGTGCATCTGACAGTTACAGCTGGATACAGTTCAGAGACAGAAAGCATATGCTGTCATTCAGGGCTTTTAACATGAGGTATTTTTTACTGGGTTCATTATCTCTTTGCAAAATGAAACTGGATGGGTAGAAATGCCCTAGCTACGATGACACATGAGCCTTAGCAGGGGTCACACAGAGTCCAGGCCTAGCTCACAGTGTGCCAGCAATGCCGGCCAACTCCTCTGCATTGTCACTTGCCTCAGTCTTTTGCACCCGGGGCAACAGATAGTGCCCTACATCTTGTCACAGTCTCCATCCGAGGTGGAGGAGCCTGGTCTCACAAATAATTAAACTACATGGGTCTGTGCAAAAAGTATGTGTTCACTAGTACCATAGATATTGCTAATGAACCACCTGGCTTTCTCTGTAAAGCTGTATACATTTAAGAAGAGCCAGTTACTGGTAGTTCTTTGTCCATCTATTAGAAAACTCCATTAGCAGAATCCATTAATAATGTCCCACATAATATTCATTACAGTTGTAACCTTCCTACCTTCTGAAAGCTGTTCATGCATCAAGGAACATTTTAGAGAACTCTATGCTGTAAATATATGTTCTGTAATTTTGTAATTGAATTAAAAAAATCAAATAGAAAATTTTTTATTTTAGATTTACATTTTTAGTTACGTGAATTAATTTTTAGCTAAGCCTATGTGTTACGATTTAATTACTTCACAACATCGATAAGGAGCAGTCATGACCTATATCGCTAAAATTTCAAGTAATAATTAAATTGCAATGCCTGTTAATTTTTGAAGAAATTGCTTTAGTTTCTTTGCCAAGAAGAGTTTGTTATATCAGAAGCACAAAAGGAATTAATGTAATGTAATTTTCCTAAGAATTCAAAAGACTGTATTGGAACTGAAGGCTGATGCAAAACTTCGACCTTTTTGACATTTATTTGAATGAAGCCTGTATAAATGTCAAATATCTGCCAACTCCATTTTCACATTTCAGGCAACTGCTCCTTTTACAATTTTCAGAGAGGTCTGGAGCAGCAAGATATTTTTTTGAATTATAGTATGGATAAGAAATTAAGCCTTTCTCTCCAAAGCGAAAGGGGCTGAAGAGAGAAATATGGAAGAGTTACCCCCAGGGTTTTAAGAATGAGAATTTATTTGGCAACTGAAATTTTCAATTAATTGTGAATCACATAATCCTTACTCTCCCTGTAAATCAGATAAATATTTCTAATTTCAATATTTATCTTACACAGAAGCTCAGGACAAATGGCTCAGTGGTACAGAGATAATATTTTGAATACAGAACCACACTTAGAACTTTATACAGTCCATAGGCTTGGAACAGTTTTGGCTCAGGAAAACACGTCAGATCATCTGTTTTCTTCACAATATCAATATCACCTCACCACAACAAAGCAGAAAGATTACATATTTGGGCAAGAAAATCTATCTGCTAAATCATTTCTGAGATGAGGGAGAAGCCATGTGTGGAAGGAAGGTTAAAGTTTTCAAACCCATATTGTTTAACCATCAGACTTCTAATCAATGCAAAACATTTTTCATAAGTATGAAAACATTGAGATGCAAATATATTTACTGCCTAATCTGGTTATTTTCCCAAACATATTCTATTATTCAGCTTTGTTGCTCTAGAAAAAAAAAAAAAATTCCTTTCAGTAAGAATTTTGGGCTTATCTAGCACATAAACTCAAGACAGCTTAGGTTAAAACCAATCACATTGGTAACCAAAGTAATTCTGAAAGTATTCCAATTCAGTGCCTGGAGTCAAGCCCTAAAATAGATATTTAGTTGTGTCTTTTGCTATGGAAGGTTTCTTCATAATAATCACACAGTACTATATGACAAAGATGAAAAGGAGTCTCTGGGGTAGCAATAAAATCTCATTTTGTATCATGATAGCATCTCTATTAAACAAAGGACAGAAACATCCCTAGAGATGGCACTGTAAGCCACAACTTCTGGTTTTACACAAAGTTATATATAGCAACCAAAATACTATGCTTAAGATAAAATAACATTTTATGCTACTTCTGGAATGCAAATTTATGTTATTCAACTTCAGCTTGCTTCCTTTTTAAGCTCCCACTGTTCTGTTATACAACAGATGTGTCAAGCAAATAATTTAAAAAGTATTTTTGCATGATACATTTTGGGATCTATTTTTACCTTCTGTAGATGGATAGCCTGCACTGCAATTTAATATTATGTGGCAAGGACAATATCATAATTAGGAAATTACATTAACATAATGGGAAACACAAAAATGAATTTGGATCACTTAAAAAAAATAAGTTTGTTATAGATTTAATTTTAATTATTTAACTGCTATCTGTGCAATCTTTTATCCACCAATACTAAATGCTAACTTTCTAAAATGAATAAAGCTATAACCTTTGCTAAGGAACTAATAAGAGAAAACAAAGTTACTAGAAGAATGTTAAAAGATCCTAAAAATGAATGGTATAACTATGAATGGTAATGGTTACTGAGTAGTAATAGTAGACGTCTGAAGCTTGCAATAATCTTTATGATTCAAGGTATTGATACAACTGTTTGCACCTTTTCTAAAAGTAAGTAATCAATTCCCTGTTAACTTAATTGCCTGTAAGTGTTTAGACCAGGTATTTAAAACTTTTCTTCTCTTTTTCTTTTGGCGTTAGGAGGAACTAAATTAAAATCTGTGCAACTGATGTCATTTAGAAGATCAATTACTTGATGGATAAAAATATCTGAATATCTAACAATAACTAAATGATACCGTGCACACTTGCATTTTCATATTTGCACCTGGATAACTGTTTGTATGGAAAACAGAGGTCAAATTAAGGCTATGCTGAAGTCCAAGATGATCATATTATGCTTGCAGGATTCTCCTCAGAAGTAGCTTATTCCAGGGTGTAGCCACAACCGTAGAATATTACAGGCTAAGAATATGTGTATCAAATATTATCACTAGACATGGAAATTGTTCCCAGTGTCAAACATCCTTTCACAAAACAAGCTGACATATTTTTACATGCAGAACATTGGAAGGGTCATTGTAATTGGCTTACCTGTGGTTGACCTGATAGTTGAGGTGATGTTGGAAGATGCCATCGCAGGTATACATTCATCATCTTGGGAATAGCCTGCCTGAATGGCACGCAAGTAACTGTGGCTTCTTGTTCGGAAACATCCAGGGAGGTCAAGGGCATCCATTGCCTGAGCTTCAACTTCACTAAACACTGATTCACACACCGATTCAAATTGCCCATTAACCTCTGCTTCACTCATCTGAATAAACAACAACAATGCATTTGATTTTTGACTTGCTTTTTTGTGATCATCACGGCCTCAACATCTCAAATGGACACCTGTACATTGATGAAGAACTGTTTTAGCAAATAGTTAAAATGTAGTAATCCCTTCTGATCACATTCACATTTTTTAACTTACATCAGCTGTTTATATGTATATAGTAAGTACATCACACATGCCATACAATTAATTTTACATTTAATATCTTTTGACATATTCAGAGGACTCTAAATACACGATTTAATGGTAACCAACAAGATCACTCTGTGCTGATAGAAATCCATGTTCTGCCAGGATAGGAGAAGAGAAATCAGCTATACTAATATTAGTCCTCAGAAGGTGAGGGTGGATTGCCTGGGCTTCTCGCTTATAAGCAGTTACTACTCATGTGGACATTTGGCCTGTGTCGCAGGTTATTATCTTCCTCTCACTACAAAAGGGGCTCAAGGAAGTATCTCATACTTGAAGATGCTTAAGTTCAGGGGAGGTGATGCTTCTGAAAGGTTTGAGAACTATTGCAACTGGATTTGTGTCCAGTGAAGCATGTGAGAGAATAACCGTTGTCTGAAATAGAGTGAAAAGTGGTCAGATGAGAAGATAATGCTTGAACCACCTTCAGCTGAGAAGGGCCCTAAGACAAACTCATTCCCTGGTTAACTGGGTAAGCCATTCAACTTCTGTGGAAAAATGAGGTGCAGCCACTACTGCTGCCTTTTGTTCAGCAGCATTATTTTAGTTCTGATGCTTCTGCCATGAGGTGTGCTGAGGAACGCTGCCTGTCCCAGCACCCTAGATGTGCCTACCTGCATCACCTACCAGGCTGGCCCCTTGGGGGTTTTCAGCACCCCCCTCCAGCTCCCCACAGGGCTTGGGCAGGAGCCAGCATCTACCTGCTGACCCTGCACTGCAGGCTGGGCATGATGCAAACCCAAACATTTTTAGGAAGCTTTCATGATAAACAGGGTATTAGGCAGGCTGGCCAGAGGGTTTAGTCTGGCTGGCCAGACTTAAGGAACCTCTTTGGTAGGGAACCATGTATTTCAGTTTTGAAGATGAGTGCCTAAATTCGCCCTAGGTAATTTTTAAGAGGTTCTCTGAACTCAGCCCTAACTACCTGTAAATGTACCTGAACAATTCAAAATTATGATTATCCAAAATCAGACAGAAAGTTAACACTGAACAGACAAATGCATGATGTCTTGATACTAATTGTTTTAAAAAGAGAGTGCTAGAAATCAGAATCAGTATAAATACCAAGTTAAATTTGTAGCATTGATAAAGAGTGTATCTACTTGATACTACTTTTTCAATACGGTTGCTAAGTGCATTTTTCATTATTACTGTGCCTAGTATATTATTCATTATGGGAACAGAGTGAGTGCAAATGTGTCAAATGTTTTAGGATTTTGATTAAGTAAATGGAAATTTCATACGGAACTTCTGATGATAATGAATAACTGATATTTTAATTTCATGTAAGACATTTTGGCTACTAAATCTCTTCTGAAAGGAATTACATTACCATTCATAAAATTTGCTTCTAATAAAGTTAAATAGACTAATGCAATCTCGAAAAGATTAAAAAAAAATCTTACTCTGAAATATTTTGCGTACATCATTGATCAGGAAATTTATGGTAATATAGTTCATAAACACTTTAAGCTTTAACTGCTTCTTTCAAACTAAGGTCATTGACAATAGAAAATAAATGTTTCAAAGCTTAAACTAAAAATATAAACCATGAAACCCAGCATCTTTCTTGACTCTACCCTTGGTTAAGAGTGAAAAAGGAAGGATATCACAAAAAAAAAAAAGGCATTAAAGATACCATAAATCACACAAACTTTTACTCTGTAGATGGGACAAGAAAATAATGTTGTCATGGAAAAGGAACAGGAAACAGCAAACATTCCCAACTTGTTATTTTAACATATTTACTTTGTGTAGTATATATTAAATGCATTTATTACTGGTCTGGAAACAGCTGGACTGTGAGGCAGGAAGTATGTGGTTGACACAAAATTACACAGGTTAGTGAAGACTGAAAAGAAGGTAAGGAACTATATCCAGCAGGTTTAGTTAATCTGGCCAATTGAGCAATCTGCCTGCAAATAGAAATCTATTGTTGGCATCTTTCCAGGTAATGCACATTGGAATGAAGAATTTTAACCTCTGCTGAAACCAGGAAGTCATTATGGACAGCTCAGTGAACATCTCCGTGCACAGACATGGTCAAAGAGGCAGAAGATGTTAGGATAGTTCTGTATTATAGCTTTGTTAGGTGACAGCCAACAGCACTTGCTCTGAATGCAGGACCTAATTCTTGGAAACTTTCACAGAACCAGAGTGCAATAAAAATAGAAAATAGCCAAACCAGGGTAATGAAAACCAAGGCGTGAAAATGATGGGGACAGGTTTCACGAGGGAGCTATGAAAAATAATGAAAGGTTTGGAAAATGACTGGCTGTCTGTTTCTAATTCTGATGTGTGCTATACAAGATTAAACTTAGATTTATCCCGCATAAATTAAGGAATTTGACTGAAGGGCATTAGTCAGGCAGCTAGTCCCTCCCAACTCTCTACAGTCAGTGGAGACTGACAAGCATTTCCAGAGGGCTCTCAGCCCACTTGGGATGTGCACTGTCATGGAAAAAACTCTTTCACTCCATTAACTACAGAGGAAGCTTTAGTTGTTGCCTCAGTTAAAAGCCTCAAGTTAGATGAGTTGAATCCAGGCCTGAAGAGCCATGCAATACAAATTAAATGTGAATTAATATAAAATTGCTTTTTAAAAAAAACCCCAACATATCCATTGTGCATAATTAGCTACTATACCCGTAGGTGCCTTACTAAATGGTCAAAGAAAAACAGAGTAGCACATATCTGAGAAGAGGGCAGGGCCCACCTGTCCATGAAGCAACAGAGGGAAGAAATGTCAGGAGCAATGAACGCTAGAAACATTGGAAAACTTGTGTAAACTCCTTCACTGAACGGAGCATGCACATACTTCATAAGGCGGGTTGCACTTCAAGCCTGATTCAGATCTCACTTCAGCATGAATTAGTACTAACTAACCAGGATAAAACCAGCAGGGTGGAAAAATGTTTCTTTTAGAAGTCTCCATGCATAGAATAATTGATGGGACTTATTCTTTCACCCAAGAAGAGTGAGGGATCGAGTTTAGATGTGAATCACTGCTCCTTTGGAGCATAATTATTTCAATCTATATCTTAATCTGGCAACCCACATTTACTGAAATCAGAGTAGATATTTTCAGAGGATGAGTATTACAGGAGTGTTCCCCTTATGCTCAGTCTGAATCTTCTTAACATTTAAATACTTAATATAGACTGAAAATCAAAATACCAATATTTATATTTTTAATGAGAAATAAATGGAAAATATTATGCATGGTAGCGTACCTTTGCTTCTAGCATTCAGTATTTTCCTTGAAATTTTGAGCAAGGGTTACATTCCTCAGAACTGAATTACTTTGACAATTCACATCCTCAGTTTGATATTAAAAAGATAAAAAACCACCTAAACCCATCCACTAGCGACAAATCTTGCATCTGTGATTAACCTATAAGAAAAGTTATAACAAGAATTTCCCACCTGACTAACACAGCTGGCCTGACTGAGCGTGCTCACTGCTCTCATATAGCTCTGATTCCTTGAGCGAAACTTTGGGGAATTGTAGTTTGCAGAGGGATCCAGGTTGTGACCCCCAGGCACGTCACTTGCAGTTTGAAGGTAGCTCTGACTACAAAGGAAAGAGGAAGAAAAAAGGAAAGGGTGTAAAACTACAGATGGAATCATTTAGGACACTAAAGACAGTAATTTGTATGAGACTCACAAATGCATTCCCCAGGGTCAAAATCTCTCTCTATAAAGCATCACAGATCAGTCGTAGTCAAACCCCTTAGCAGAAGCAGAGAATCTGTCTGCAGTTCTGCTACCTAGATGGTATGAAATTTTAAGTCTTAGCTATATTTCAACATCATCAGTCCTCCTGCCTATTAATGTTGAATTTTACTAAAAGGGAATGTCTAGGTCAACAGAAACAAGAACCAGAACCAAAGCATAAACCAAAGTAACTAAAACTGTTTCTTCATAGATAAAATCTGTTACTTTTCATCTGTTTTTCATCAAGGTGTTAGGCATCAAGAGACCTTTTATCTTCAAAGGATTGATATATTTTTACAACAGATCAGAATACCCCATGTTCAGCTAAAAAAACCCCAGATAAAGAAGGTACTCAGAGCAACTGCACGAAGCTCTAGGAATGCTTTGCTTACAACACATCTCCCAGTTCACAGGACTGGGACCCTGACGCCACACTAAGCCCCTTTCAGTATGCTTTCACTACAAAGGTATGTTAGCCTTCATGTTTTATGTCAAATATACGGTTTATCTCTCATTCCAGGAAAATAAAAGAGACCTAAGAGAAGAACTTCACTTCGAATGCAAAATCGTTTAAAAAACTCCAAGTTGTGAACAGGGTTTGCCAGAGTTCTCAGAACCTCTGAAAACCAGATTTTAGGAGTCGTATGACACTTGTCTCTAAACACCAATGCAGAAATTAATTCATGTTTCAGAAAATGTTGGGTTTCATGTGGTAAATAAAGCTTTTTTTAATATTTATTCCTTAAAGGAGCTTTAACAAAATCACAGTTTCTGGGGGCGATGGATTTGTACCAGTCAAATACCCATCAGTATTGCAATACAGTTACTTGACTCTGGGCAGGCAGGGTTTCTCCATGCAGCCGTGGCTGTGACAAATGCCGGGGCTGTCGGGATGTTCCCGGTGAAAGAGGAAGCTTCCACTCTGGAAGTACCAGACCACTCAGTGAATGAGAAAGCCACAGGTTCAACTCCTGGTGTAAAACGAGGCGCAAACCAGGCCCTTGTTTCATAGACCATAGTTATCACACATTGAGCATGACCATAGGCCAGTGCCTGAGGAAGGCCTCAGCCTTCCTCACTCAGCGGACACAGCTTGAGTTTGAGCTGGAAGCAACCCCTGAAGGGCACTCAGGGAGGAATCTCAGACCCTTTCTCATGGCCCTGACTTCAGCGGGAAATGTGTTGAGCTCCATCTCCCTGTGTGGCCACATCTTTTAATGTCAGACTTGTGAGATGACCCAGGGTCCTGTGTAGCAGCAGCTGCTAGAGTAGATGGGATTTACAGACCACCCCAACCTTACCCTTGGGAGACCTGTTCTCAAGCACTTCCATGTGTTCTCCCTGGCTTGGCCATCTCAGGGTCAAGACAGACAGCCTTGCTGCCTCAGTCCATCTGCCAATGGCTGGGCTCTCTGCTTCTCTAAGATGACCTGCTGCCGCCTTCTTCAAAAAAGTGGACAGGTTTTGTTATCATCTTGGTGCAAGGCAGGCATTTTTTTTTTGCTTAAGAAATTTCCCTGGAGGACAAACATTTTTTACTCCCTGTCTTTATTCAGTGCCTTCTGCAGAATACCTCTGTAACCTCAAGACAAAGGTAAACTATGTAGAAACTATTCTATGACTGCTAAAACCAAAATGGAAATGTAGGAGATTGATGCAGACTGTAGTGACTGTAAGTCATTACAGTCCAAGTGATCTACAGATTATGATAGCTGTCTGACAGTGGGCCTAATTTGGTTTTAGATGATGAAAACAAGAACTGTAGCAGCCTTTTTTGTTCCCACAGATATGAAGACAAATATAATAGATAAGGCAAGGTGGTATATAGCCTATCTTTAGTTGCTGGATATAACTAAACCTCCTTTATTCTATAGAAAGAAGTCTAATGACTGTCACCTGCTTTGTGTCATTTGGATTCCTTTCGTATGCTTTACTAAATCAGTCTCATGTTGTTAATTTAGAATTTTTCAAAATGGGTAGATGAGCCCCACCTGGACCTTTGGCTTGTCATCAGGTGGTAAAATCTGGGATTCTGAGTTCAGAAGCAGTTTGTGAAAGAGACATTTGAGGTTTCTTCAATAAAACATGGGCCACATTAAGAAAAATAGGGGCAATATAATTATATTACAAATTATTTTATAAACTACTTCAATTAATTTAAACTGACTCCTAATAATTGTTTCCTTTGCTAAGTAATTCTAAAAATTCAAGTATTTCAATATCCTTGGGAGGTATTGCTATCACCAAATGCAATCAACAATTTCTACAGCAATAATTTATTAGTGAAAGAAGCCTAGTATTCCATGGTACTGCTAATCAGCTGAGTTTTGATGGATGAATTTGGACATGACCTGATAGTTAAATAATTTTCCATTTATCAGAGGAAAGCAATTGATTCATAGGACTGCAGCAAAATAAAAGAAATGTTAAATGTATTAGGCTGTAAAAGCAATTTCACATCCATTTTATTAATACTTTGAAATTTTTCTGATAAAAGAAAGATTAGTTTTCATTTCTAAGATATACACCGTAAGTTATCTTCTAGGATAAATGTCTCCATGCATTGTAAAAATTATGGTCTTGCTATAAACATGATCCAGAGCAAAAACTCCATAGAACCAAAAGTTATGTAAGAAATTTGCTTGCAAATGTCATTATCTATTGCTCAAGAATCTCTCATGCTTGTCAGCAAAGCACACACCACATGTGGCATTGGTAAATGCTGGCTTTTTAATGACATCCACCCCATATATAAGCTTAAAAACAAAATTAGAATTGTTTAGGTTGGAAAAGACCTCTGAGATCACTAGGTCCAACCCTTAACCTAGGACTGCTCAATCCACCACTAAACCATGTCCCTAAGCACCACGTCTACAGGTCTTTTAAATACCTCCAGGGATGGTGTCTCCACCACATCCCTGGGCAGCCTGTTCCAGTGCCTGACAACCTTTTTGGTGAAGAAGTTTTTTCTAACATCCAACCTAAACCTCCCTTGGTGCAACTTGAGGCTGTTTTCTCTTTCCTATCACTTGTTACCTGGGAGAAGAGACCAACTCCCACCTCTCTGCAACCTCCTTTCAGGTAGTTGTAGGGATCAATAAGGTCTCCCCTGAGCCTCCTCTTCTCCAGGCTAAACACCCCCAGCTCCTTCAGCAGCTCCTCACAGAACTTTTGCTCCAGACCCTTCCCCAGCTCTGTTGCCCTTCTCTGGACACGCTCCAGCACCTCAATGTCCTTCTTACAGTGCGGGGCCCAAAACTGAACACAGGATTTGAGGTGCAGTCTCACCAGTGCCAAGTACAGGGGTGCAATCCCTTCCCTAGTCCTGCTGGCCACACTCTCCCTGATACAAGCCAGGATGCTGGGCACGCAGCTGGGTCACACTCAGCTGGCTGTCAGCCAACACCTCCAGGTCCTTTTCTACTGGGCAGCTTTCCAGGCAATCTTCCCTAAGCCTGTAGTGTTCCATGGGATCGTTGTGACCCAGAACTTGGCCTTGTTGAACCTCACACAATTGGCCTCGGCCCATCTATCCAGATCCCTCTGAAGAGCCTTCCTATCCTCAAGCAGATCAGCCCTCCCACCAAACTTGGTGTTGTCCTGGTCGAGATTATTGATAAAGGTATTAAACAAAAGTCACCCCAATACTGAACCCTTGATCTTAATTTCAGAAACACCACAACTCTGTCACTTTGATAAAAGAAAATATTTTCTTTCATGCTCTGTAGTAGATGATCTTATACGTCAGCTGATTACGGAAGAAGTGCAAGACAAGAATGAGCACGAGATGGTTTGACAGTCCATCTCCAGGACCACACTCAAATACACACATTAACATCAGGTGACTCTAAAGTTTGGCACTACGGAAAAAGCAAGAAGAGGATGAGATTAATAGGAAAAATTAAATTGGAATTCTAGTTCTTTTCCCATTTACTTTTACAAACAAACAAGATTTTAGGAATGGATTCCCTTTTAAAAGCTTTTTTGCCCTCAAGGGTTGCTTTCCCTTTTCCATTGGCTACAACAAGTCCAGGGCAGCTAAGAAGAGGTCTTAAATCCAATGAGAAGTATGGTAGCTGCAAGCAAGGTGCAAAGCCTAGAGAACTTTTAGGAATAAGGTTGTCCCATGTAATGATCTTGCAGCTCTTGAGAACCTCTACTCTAAAAGCAAAACTTTAAGACTCCCAGTGAAGATAGCTAAATTTGTAGCAGCACTTTCAGTGCTCAGCAGATTGCCTGAGTGCATTTGGGGAGTCCAAAACACTGTATTATAGCCACATAAAGTAAACTATAGTATGGCATGCTTATCTGGGACAGGATATCTGATAGCATATCTGACGGTATATCTGGGATAGTATGTCACCCTGATACAGAGTGAATGGGAAAGAGGTTAGGTTGCATATTCCAACAGGAAAAAAAAAAAAAAAAGGTAAGAGGCAGCAGTCCAAAAAAGAGTTCCTGCTTAGAAGTTTCTAGGAGTCTTGCATCACAGCCTCCCTTTTCTTGCATTCCTCTAGTTTGCAAAGAGTCAGGCCTCCAAATCTCACATGCCCTGCTGCTCTTATCTGACAGCTGCCCCTTCTTCCAACCTCAGAACTCGCATTTACCAAAACTCCCGAGTATAGGTGTCCTTCATTCCTGACCACTCCAGATCCTAATCCTTACTGCTTCCTAGAATCCTCTTAATTCCCAGCTCACAAGGTCTTCCAAAACACCATCACAGAAGCCAGCATTTGGGCACTTGCCCTACTTCTGTTCTCTGCAGATTTCAGCAGAACCCAAACACCCCTGTCTCAGCAGAATTCAGCTCACCCCTGCTACAGCTACCTAACCCTACTCCCTCACTGGGGACATTGGCTTCCACAAAAGTACACACTCTTCTGCTTCTTGCAGAAAGTAACTATTCCTGCCCACACGTCACCAAAACTGAAATTTAAGAGTAGAACGGGGAAAAATAATTGCTGGAAAACACCTGTTACTTTACACCTACATGCAACAAGATGCGCTAAAAAAAACTAAAATAGAAAAGAAATAAAGACAGCATATTTTACCCTTTTGTCTCCAAAAACCAAATTTCTTTCTGTGTTTTGCTCTGTCCTGTAGCCAACCTTAAGAGAATTCAGAAAAAAAGTAGGAAGAAATTTGTTTACTTATATCGTAATAAAAAAAAAAATTGATAATGTCTGTGGAGATTTCAGGAGATGGAAGAGCACATCTACACCTCCTTATCTTTTCCCCACTTATGCCATTGTAACAGAAGACTTGTAAAACTAGAGAGCTGCTTAGAACATGTTTTAGTGAAAGGAACAATCATGAAAGCTAATTCAATAGCTGCAGTCAAGCATTAACTAATGATAAAGGAAGGACTCTTATTTCCTTATCTTTTGCCATCTACTTCCTCCTCTATTAACTGTGCATTTTTGAAACGAGTAAGATGCTTACTTTATAGACTAGTTTATAACTAACTTCGGAGGGCTTTTTTCCTGCATTCCAATGTTTTATATAAATTTTGGAAAGTTTATATGACTGTGGATAGCATCTGAAGCAGCCCAATGACTTCAGCATATAGTCCTGGGGTACCCGAGTCATTCCCACCGAGGTCTGTACCACAGCACCTTGCACCACTCACTTGACGTCTGGGACTCTGTGCAGCACTCGGCCCATGCTTTGTCATCACTCAGCTCAGATGCTGCTGAACAGCCAGGGTGTTTGTGGCATGTTTCCTGAGGTCCCTTGTCATTGTTGTATGACCAGTATTACTGTAAGCTAGGATTACAACGCACAGTACTGTACCGTGACTTATGCAACCACTGCATGTTTTCCAGGACAAACCTTGCTGTCATTTGGTAGAAAGGTGTCTCTGAAAGCAAAACAACATGGCTTCATGTTTTTAGGACACCTTGAAATGCCAGATTTAGAGGCTGTCATGGTTTTACAGCTTATAGCTAAGCCAGGGTCAAAACAAAAAAAGAAACCCCCTAACTTCTCCCTATAAATTCAGATTCCTGAGCAGCAGTACTTGACAGTCAAGACAACCCTAGTGGGAACGTGGGGTGTATGAGTCCTGAGAAAGGGAACTCTGTCACACCGCTCTGTTTTTTTTACTGTCTCTATTTTATTTTCTAATAAGTGATTGATGTCATATACTTGTCATAAACCTAATACCGTCGCTGAAAAAAGTATGGATGATGCCAACAATGCAGCAAATGTCGTACACTTGCCAAGGTCATTCCTTGATACACTTTTATTCAAAATAATGATCACTCCCCAGAATCCCTGTTCTCCCTCAAATGTTCAGCGACCGATGCACCCTGGGTCAAGAAGGTACCAAAAGAGAATGAAAATATCCCCAGGCCTCTAAAAGTTGCAGCAAGAAGGTCACCCTCTGACTCTGAATGGGTCTATCAGGTTTATTAAGGGAGCATCAGATATAAAGAAAGTCCATTTTCCTTCAAATTAATTTTTCAAATTGTAATATCTAAAATAGTACATTTTTATTTTCATGATCATGCCTGCATTTGTCCAAAAATCTGAGAATGAATGGGAGCATTAAAGAAAGTACAATCACCTCTGTTTAAATCAGTATATGCAATTCAAAAGTATCATTCTGGGACAAAAAGATAAAATTCGCAAAAGAATTCATCTTGGGCACCTAAAAGGGAAGTGCATTAGGATTAGCAAAGTAGCAGAAGTCATCAGAACCTATTTTATTGAGAGATTTGCATTTCAATGGATATTCATTTCTCTATCTGGGTCTATCTTAACTTTGTCATTGTAGGTACATGAAATAACTCATCGACCAGGATCTAATGATTAAGCTTAGCTAGCAGTGCCATTGTATAGCAGCCACCAGTCCTACTGTGTCTCTGTGGATCCCTGCTGAAGTCAATAGAGCTCTGCAAAGGGGCACAGATGTGCCTGCGTGCAGCCCATTGGAGAACTCTGAGTATAGACATTAAGCCTGATTCTCCCTTTGGAATAGCACAGTTAGACTGGTTCTTTGAAAAAAACTGAAAGTACGCATAAATCCGGTGAATTTATCTGCAGGGAAGAATTTATTTTCTAATCTTTGCCAGACTGGAGCTACCCTTTCATCAGTGATAGATAAAAGAATTTCGGCCAAATTAAATTTTTAAGACGCCTATATATTTCATCATTGACCTATAGCCTTTTATAAAAAAGGTGCCTGAAAGCTATTGAACGTTTGATTTATTACAGGAATATGTTAGGAAAGAGGTGGAGACTGCTGTTTCCATCCTTACGAAATGCCTACTAATCACTGGTAGGGGAGAACCTTTCTCGTCAGTAAGTATTTAGGGATTTTGTACAACATGAACCAGAAGAGAATGAGAGGAAATAATCTGGAATAGTTAAACAGTCTGGTGGTTTGATCACTCCTTGCAATGTGATGTAGGCTTAGTCAGGTCTGCACTCCAAATCACACAGAATGTGCGTATGATAAAAAAAAATCTGATGTGGGAAATCCAAACGCAGAGCTATTGTTTGTAAGAGGTGACAGATGTGCACATATAGCTAATCCTAAAAGTCTTGTTCCAATATCCTATTTTGAGCTCACCCTGGAGAGCAGAAAGTGAACTGGTCAGCAACAACAAAACTCAAGCAGATGTTATGGCAAAAATTTAGAGGCATTCAAAGCATCATGTAGCAGTTCAGTAAATGGAGCTGAGGTTCTGAGAAAAACTGAAATACTGGATGTATGTTCCCTTATAGAAATGAAATATTAATAATTTTCTTCAGGAAGCTATCTCACTTCTTATTTTCTTTTATTTGCTTTTGGTACATCTACATGCACACATGCAAAAAATCATAATTAGGCAGAACAAATGTAGACTACAGACCATCAGGACTCAGTAAAGCATCTAAGGATGAGCTTAATTTAAATAAACACGTAAGACCATTAAAGCCAATGGGTCTTAAGCAAATATGCAACCTTTTCATGCTGAAGTTGAAGATATTAATGATGCTATGTAATTTCTCGGGAAAAAATAGAGTGGAATTGGGAAAAGTGAAAAGATACACATGATTTGTAATTTTTAACCAAAAGCATCTTAATTTTCAAATCCTTGCCTGAAGACAAGTGTTTCTACACACATAATTTATAATCTCATTTAGTTTTTATTAAAAACTAAACAAATGAGAAAAGCAGCTCTTGATCATTTTCAAATGAAAAGTAAAACTAACATATTTGTTGCAAGTAGGAATGAATAAGCGCCAGAAACATATTTCTCTTAGATCTCAGTATTTGTGCTTGTGTGACTGGCCTGAATGTTACTGCATTTTCACCGCAATCCATCACATAATTGCATCTTTCTGACAAAAGCCTGTTTTATTCCTGAGAAGACTCTGCACTCTGTTCAGAGCCTTAGGATCGCCTTTCCATCCCTACTCCAGGGTAATACATTCCAGCCCTACAACATAAATCTGGAATTTGCTACAATGAGGCAGGAGATCTGGGCTCAATTATTCCCTGGCTTTCACACCACACTACTTCTATGAGAACACGGTGCCTGACAGTGCTTAAGAGCATTTCCTATTATTCTGCAAAGGAAGAAAGGATGGGGACCATCTTCTGACCCTGTACAAGATATTTCCTAGGTAGCCAGATAACTAGCTGCCCTTCATCAGCATTCCCTCTTAACCCTGTGGGCTAATCTAACCCATATCTTCCTGTCTGCAGCAGAGAACACTATCACTCTGCCAGTGGCCCACTGATTGCATTATTAGTTGATAAGGCTTTGTAATTAGCCCTCAAACTCTCCTCAGTAAATCTCCAATTTCACCCCTCAGAGACTCGAGTAGATGCTACTACACTATAGGGCCTCAGAAAGCTACTAATTAAGTGTGTAATGAGGCTTTTTAGAGTCAAAAGATTGAGGAAAAACCAAACATAAATATGAAGCATATAAAAGATTAGGGTTACTTTTCTAGTGATTCTCCCCATCTCTTCTATT
>NW_010252280.1:83307-99797 GCF_000690775.1 Eurypyga helias
TCAAAACCATTCCTAATTTAAAATGCAGAGGAAGAGTTAATGGTAAATTGAGGTTTACCCTTAAAAATTAAAAAAAGGCTTGCATCACTGGCGTGCAGCAATGGATAACGTTGAAATAGGACGTTAATTTCTCTAGCAAGGAAGCTGTGCTGGAACTCTCAGTCTGTGATGTTTTTGAAGCACACCCACTCCTCCACATGTGCACACTTACCTACAGACTGCAATATCAAGCCTTCCCTCTGTGCGTTTACCAAGCGCTATTATTCTAGGAGAAGCACCCACAGGTTTGTCCCTCACCAAACGATACGGTGTTGGCACTGTCATAGGCAAAGGCAGGTGAAAAGACAGGTTTGGTCCCATGCAGTGCTCCCAAACTTCTCATCTGGTTTGCACTTTCTCATGTTGTAAGTGTGCTATGGTTAGCAAAAATGGTTACAAATGGTGGGATTTTTTTTTTTTTTTAAATGGAGATTTTCCACATGTCTTAGAGGAGCCTGTGCTGTTCCATGGTTTCTGCTGAGCCAAGGGCTCAGACAATTAAATGATGTCAGACCTTCTTGTTGCAGTTTAACCCCCTTTTGTCTGCTTTGGCAATGTTTTTGTTGCCATAATAGAGTCTGAAGAACAGGGTCGTAGTCCAGATATTGTTTAGGTCAGCATAAGTATGGCCACAGACAGATGCAGTCTCTCTCTGAAAAGGGCAGGGAAAGGTTAGAATCATAGAATCATAGAATGGTTTGGGTTGGAAGGGACCTTAACGATCATCTAGTTCCAACCCCCCTGCCATGGGCAGGGACACCTTCCACTAGACCAGGTTGCTCAAAGCCTCATCCAGCCTGGCCTTGAAGACAGCCAGGGATGGGGCATCCACAGCTTCTCTGGGCAACCTGTTCCAGTGCCTCACCACCCTCTCTGTGAAGAATTTCTTCCTGATATCTAATCTAAACCTCCCTGATTTCAATTTATACCCGTTCCCCCTTGTCCTGTCACTACAGGCTCTTGTAAAAAGTCCTCTCCCAGTACCCTTGTAGCCCCTTCAAATACTGGAAAGCTGCAATGAGGTCTCCTTGGAGCCTCCTCTTCTCCAGGCTGAACAAGCCCAGTTCTCGCAGCCTTTCGTCATAGGAGAGGTGCTCCAGCCCTCTGATCATCTTCGTGGCCTCCTCTGGAGGGTCAACCTCTGGAAAGGTTACTTTTAATTCAGATCACTGCTTTGATCTGGTTCACCATAACCCCAGAAAACACTTGTGTCACAACCATTTCAGGTCATACTTAGGCATATTAGTCCAAACCACTAAAAAAAGTGCTTTAGACTGTGAAGCAGAGTGGCTGAAATACAGACATGCTTTGTGCTCTTCAAGTGTGCTGTGGACTTTAGTAACATCCAGTGCAAAGGTGTTAAACATCTGAGGGGGACATGGCAGCTTTCTCCATGACTCAGTCTGAGACACTCACTTCCACGGGGAGCCAAAACCTGACAGAGGTTCGGAAGGAGAGCATAGCAAGACAAATCAAAGCACCACTGGAACTATATTGTGGCAGTCTAACAAATAATTTGTGCTATGGCAGATTTCACTCCTCATTGAAACCCTACGCTTCTGCAGGACCTATCTGCTCACATGCCTTTCTGCCTGCTCACCCAACAGCTTAAAGTACCTGGACTACCAGCTGCCACAGGAAGGTCTGCCGTTAGAGGCTCACAAAACAAAAGCACACATTGCTGCCACCGATTTTATTTTATTGAGGCTTAACCTGTTTCATCCTCATGTTTGCAGCACCCAGTTTCCTATGAGTCACTTCAGAGCATAATGGAAAACTTCAGCACAGAACAACTACTAATTTGCATGAGCGATACCAGTATGATCTTCAAATACGGTGTGTTAACTTTGGGCTAAATGCTGCTGTTAGCCCTTTTGACTAAACGGTTAGACAGTTTTCAGTGTTTTGCAACCCTTGAGAAAGGAGATACTGAAAACAAAACTTGCTATTTCTACAATGCTCCCCTGTTCATTTACATAATCAGTATATTAAGTATCCTTTTACTGAAAATGAGAAGCATCAAATAACTGGAACATTATTTTCAGTCATAAAATTGGTTTTCCATCACATAGTCCCAAATTCATGTTTTCTTTTCAGCTTTCCTTTCTGGATCCCCGTGTCTGTGGTCCTTCCATCTCTCAGCTTTGCTTGTTTTTGTCACAAATAGAGAGAAATTACATTTACTAGGTTGGAAGGACACCCTTACAAACCATGTGCATCAGTCTCTCTTCCAGGATTGCACAAAACTTACTGACAACAGACATTCCTTTTGTTTCGGCTATCAGTTCCACAAACTGTTCATCTTTTTTGACCTTTTCTGTATATTAAAATACCTAGAAGCATGCTACCTACCTTCTACAAGCTACCTTCTGTAAACTACCTTCCAACACAGTTCAACTCCGTCCCCAGTTACATCACAGCATGGCAGAAAACAATGGACAGAATTGAAAGGGCTTGCATTTCACCTCCAGAAGACCTATATTTGTTCATAGGATACCAAAACTGACATCTGAAAGATTCTGTATGTCAAACCATAATGCAAAATAAAACTAGAATTAAAAAAAAAGAAAAAGTTTAATATTATTTTCTCCTGGGACTACTGGCGGTCAGGATAATTTCCACAATGAATGGTATTGCTGGCACAGTTCCAAGAAAGCAAAAAGTTGTAAAGGAAGCAGATTCGAGTATGTGTCCTGTCTCCATCACAGCAAGGCTTATTTCATTATATGTCACTCAAATGCAATTTAATAATAATAATAAATTACGGTGGCCTTCAACTTGATGTTATAGGGCTAAGTAGTGCAACATACTATTTAGTCTTTTGAGACAGCATTCACAACAAAGAATTGAAATGCCTTTATCTTCAGTAACTAATTGAGATTTCATTTTTGAAAAACCAAGCAAAATTTGAGTCCCTTAGGCTACAGCTATGCCGGGAAACCAGCTAGGTCCATTACCCGACCCTTCAGCCAATGACCTGTATGGTTAAACTTTCTTATCCTATAGAGAGAGTGACTGCATCCAACGGGGGTAGTGCCTGAAACATGCCTGGGCACTATCTAGAAGAGAGCCAGGTGGCCTCGGCTGAAAGCAGGCTGAGGCTCATGCTGACTGTCCTGGCAGTTTGACAGAGGTGGTAATCAGATAGCAGTGGTTGGGCACACGTCCTGCTTCTGCCAACTGCATAAAACAGCGCTGGTCAGACCCTGCACTTTTGTTTTATTCCCACTTAGAGTAAAACATACCCTTTTCCAAGAGTAACTTAAAATAAATTATTTCAGAATTTCAATGCTTCTGTTAAATCAGTTACATTTACCTGATTGTATGTTGTTAAATAAAATTATTTATTCAGATAAAAATATGATCTTTTAATTGTCTATGAATTTTTAATGTTCAATTAAATGCTCAATCTTTGAGCAACAAAAAACAACAAAATAGGAGCTTACTTTTGCCAAAGTAGAAACAGAATTTAAATGGGAAAAAACCTCCTTGCAAAGATTCCTGATAAAACACAGAGGAGAAACATGCACACATCTCAAAAGATTAACTGTTGAAGGTTAACTGAAAGCTTTTCTGATTTTCATTTTATCCTATTCATGATGGTGATAGAAAACTAGGCTTATCCTTATGAAACCCACCTATATGACGTTTGGCAGCCAATGCATGTTTTCGAACTGTGAAAACTATCAATATTCCAGTTTTATTACAGGTTTATTGGCTGTTTACTGGTGCTCTGTCAGACCCCAGCTCTGAGGTCTCCTGTGAACCCAAGCAGAGGACTAAGAGAGTATAAGCCCCATTTTATTTCTGCACATTAGCTCCTTCCATCCTGGTAAACAAGCTAAAAAGCCAGCTACTGCAGCTGACATCTTGAATTATGCAATTTGTCATAATACATGCCAGAAATGCTATTCAGCCCTACTATACAAAAAAAAAATCAAAACCTTGACTTCTGGCTCAGCGGCGTGATCAGCGGTACAAAGGGTACTCAGCATGCAACAGTGATTACTGAGCCATGCCGGAGGAGGAAGGAAGGCTCCATAACCATCATTTCTTGCTATATCCTTCATAGAAATCTGCCAGACATAAAAGGTAACCACAGTGACGGGGAGACAGAGACATACTAGGAGGATACGGCTTGTAGTGAAAACCCAGGCTTAGGATCAGCACTTCATATTCTTGTGGGACAAGAAATTTTCTGTCTGCTTAAAGGGCTGCTGAAATTTGCAGATTTTTTTGCAAGAAAGACATACAAGAACCAAAATAGTTGTCACATTCCTGCCTGAAGTTCCCTGGAAAAGACCATTTATGTTAGGTTAGCTGATTCAAGGTGCTGCCCCTCAGTTTAAGGGGAAAATGAGGATTTAAAAGATATCTGTCAGCAGCAGCCTAGCTGTTCAATTATTCCCAGCGCAGTGTTTGCGACGAATTCTCAATAGAGCCCCTAATAATATTTCGCAGTATTACAAAAAGCTTCCTTCCTCCTTTTCCTACTGTAGTTAGTGGTAACTATGCCATTAAATCCTTTGGGACCATGAACAGACACAGCTGTCAACCCCAGTGTACTGCACCAGCAGCACAGCACCAGTGTTTTAATCAATTATATTTTGAGTGGTGTGTTTGCAGTACATGGAAAACTGACAGAAGACACACCACTTGGTATTGACCGACTAGTAACCACCTGCCTTTGGGATTTAACAGATCAGAAAGACTTTTTTTCTTGAAACATTCTTTGATTGAATACATATGTTTAGATGCTGTCTGGATCTGTTCAGAGGCTGTGGGGGTCTAGGGCAGGCACTGA
Organism: Eurypyga helias; assembly: GCF_000690775.1. Classification (NCBI taxonomy): domain Eukaryota; kingdom Metazoa; phylum Chordata; class Aves; order Eurypygiformes; family Eurypygidae; genus Eurypyga; species Eurypyga helias. Next base: position 88,151 of record NW_010252280.1, read on the forward strand.
GACCTGCTACTCACTGGAAAATTTGTGCCGTTACCTGAATTCACTTGGGGAAGGTGCAGCCATAGCCAAAACCAAAGAGCAGAACAGAACATACTTTATTTGGTCTAAGTACCTGGAAATCTAGAACTGTTTCAAAGAAAAGAATTTAGATTGTGGTACTAGAACAGGTATTACATTCCCTCCAGAACACTATGGCTGCATCCAAACTGCCTTCTGGGAATAATATCCGGCCTACGCCATTGTCCAGAACATGGCCAGGCAGTGTCTGGGACAGGGCTAATAGATCCAGCCAACAAGCCTGCTGGGGACTGCTCCAAAGCATTCTTGGAGTAGATGGTCAAGTTTCTGCGCTCAGGTCCGTGTACTCAGGAAATGTTTAATTTACCAGCAGGAAGACAGCCAGTCCGTGTATGGAAGTCTGAGAAAGTTGACTGTCTCCTCTCTCCCTGTTGCCTTCAAAAGGGTTACTCTTAACAAGCCACAGATGTTAGACTGCCCTCCCTTAGCATATCTTATCCCATGAGGATAATTGCCCTTTTGCAGGACCCACAGCTTTCAGAGCCATTTATGAGAAAATCCAGGAATGAAGAATTCACAACATATGTCTCCACCATGACTGATAAATTACGGGCTCCTCATCTTGAAAGACCTCTACTTCCACTGACATGCACTCACAAGCTGAGAAGTAACCACCTTTTTTGTTTCCTAAGAATATTCTCAAGTTCAGACTGAATCAGTCGATAGAGCCAGCATGCCTCAAACCCAATACAGCCCAGATACAGTGACTGAAATATCAAAAATTCAAATGTTGCTTCCAATCACTGTCATTAAGAGCTCTTCTCTTCGTCTTTGGAAATCAGCCACATACAGGTCTGCCAGCAATACTTATGTTATAGGCCATGCCTCCATCATTGGAACTAATATTCTAGCAAATCCTTCAGATTCACATTCAGAATTTGGCTCAGTTGCCTAAACATAGGCCTCTGGCACCCTTTGAGATGCTATAAGGTATGATGCCTGGATTTTATTTGCCAAACAAGAGCAGACACTTGTCAATCTTGTTTCATGGTATCTCAGGAATCTTACAGCAACTCATAGTACAGACCCCTTTGTGCCTCTGAATTGAGCCTACAGAGATGAGTGAGCAAGCTATATGAAACAATACAGTTGTAAACTGTTCTCTTCAGTAATATTGAAAGTTGATGGTTTTCTTCCAGACTGCAAGATAAATCATTCATTTTAATTAAGCCAAAAGGATTTTTGCCTAAGGTTTTTGCTTTGTTTTGTTTTATTGTATGAAAAAGTGAGTCACTGTGGTATACTATATGTGGTATTACGTAGAGAATAATAAACAACCATTGATCCAAGGTTTTATTCTTAATTTCTTCATTTTATGTATTTTGCCCAGGCAAAAAGTTCAATTTTCTACACTGTGAGAAACACCCAGCAACATTAAAAGAAGCTGCAGGTTTAAAATCAGGCTACATCTTTGACACTGTCTTCAGAACTATACATAAAGATAACATACAAAATGATATACTCACAGGTTAAAAAGGAGAGAAAAATAAAGGCCTATTGGAAAACATATATAACTACATATTCTCCTATAGTTTTAAAATTTGGTTTATTTTTAATAGGCCATTTCTATTTGTAATAGTTGTTTAATAGGCCATGTTGTAGTAGTATGAATGAAAAAAACCTCAGTCAAAGAAAACCATCCACAATGTTTTAAAATGAGTATGATACAGTATAGCTGATATATAAAACATTGTAAAGATAAAAAAGGTGTATGATGCCAGACAGAATTATATATTTGTTATTATGCCTAGTATGGAATAGAGTATAGTTTCTATTTCAGGGAAAGCAATAAAATAACAAAGATTTATAATATAAAACAATTATTCTAGACAAGAAATATTCAGAATTTTAAACTTCTTGAGGGAAAAAAAAAACAACGAAATATTTCCTTCATCAAACATAATAAATTTTTTCTGAAGTAAGAGGTTTGTTACACGGATGGAGGAAGATGGCAGTTTTTCATTCAGCAATCACAAGAAACTGTAGCCAACTTAGAATGAAGACAGAGTTAGTTTTTAACTGCAGTATCTTATTTTCTCATGGATGTTGACCACCACCACGAAGACACAAAGAAAAACTACCCAAGTCACGGCAAATTTCAGAAAGGTGTGTTACATGGTATAGTGAAACTTACTTTGGATGATCTCCCAGTGGCCTTTGTCCAATGGATTTTAATAATGACTCTGGTCGAACTGTTAATTTTGGTGATGTCTTGGGGCTAGTATCAGAGTCTCCACTTTCTTCATCTCCCATGGCCTTAATATAGCTCCCACTTCTCATTCTTCTGCAGGGGATCTCTTCATCTTTCCCACCAGCTGGGTATCCTCCCCATTCATCCTGAGGTACCTAATGGAGACCATAAAACACACAAGTGAAATGTGCATTATTCTTTACATGTACTTAAACACTTCCTTCAGTTTTTAATTTTACAAAGACAATTCATGATTTTTTCATTCTTCAGACACAGATCACTTAGAAAAAAATTTCTAAGGTCCCCAGATGATTTGACATTTTAATTCCAACTTTGAGACTGTAAATTTTCAGTTTATAATGGTCAGAAGCTAAGGAACAACCAAGTCATGGTTTGTGAGCTGAGATGCAATATCTATTTGTAGACATGCCCTAAATTGCAGGAAGTGGCTTAGCTTAACCTCTTAAAAGTTTGCACACAGATTAAACAGTAAATTGATTAGGCATCTCAGACCTAAAACTCACTGAAAGCTGAGCGCTTCAGAGTTTTTTACCAACTCTCCTTATATGGGGCTTTGGCTGCTCTTCATGAAGGTGAATGAAGTATTTAAGTTAAACCGACCTGTCATTTTGGCTCAAATGGATAGGATTGTGATTTAGGGCAAACTTCCATGCAAAAAAAGCGCAAATGTGGCAATTTGTCTTTTTTCTTATTAGAAACTACAAAATAGTTCATGGAGGCTATAACATATCAGGAATATAGCCAGTTAACTGTTAATACATTTGGTTGAGGTCATGCAGTTGAGGTAGTTTTGCAGATAGTGAGATTGGAAGTCAGATAATCCACAGCTGGTGGATGGATCACAAATTGGCAGAGAATTGAAAAAAGAAATCAGCCTTGTTTTAAGACTTATGGATAAGCTCAGCAAGACTCACTCTACCAGTATTGCTGATTCTTTGCTTTTAGATTGATCTTCCAAGGTGCTGAGTCCTCTGGTCCTAATCCAGAAACACACTTAAGCATTTACTTAACTTAAAGGATACAAGCAACTCTTTGAAATCCATTATAATGACTTACGGTTAAAAAGAGGGATGTGACAGAGTGCATCAGTGGACCAGGGCAGATGCACTTGGCAGTATCAAATCCTTTATCAACATAATGACTTCATATATATTAAACGGTACAATCACATCATTTGCCAATACACTATAAATCTGAACTACCAGTTAAAAAGATATTAAGGTGTTTCTTTCAAGTCAAACATACTTGAGACCTTCTACAGAGTTCACTGCAGAGCTGAAGCAAATTTTCCCGTTGGCTTCAGCAGTCATGGAGATCGGATTTAAATAACTAACAACATCTGCCTGTCACCTCTACCGCCCTTCCAAGATGTATGAATTAGCCACACACCAGGTGAACAGATCTGGTGCTTTGAGTCCCAAAGAAGGATTAAAGGGGTTATGAAGTTTTAAAAGGGGGTGAACAAGTTAAACAAACAAGCACAGAAGAGAAAAAAAGAGAGGCTGAAGATGAAGTCAGATAAGAAGAGATGAAACAGATTGCACAGACGAGAAAAAATTTAGAGACAAATATGAAAGAAAAAATTATGAGTTATATTCTTATATGAAGTAATAAGGCAGAGCATGAATCTAAATGAAATATGGGTTGGATCATGCAAAGAAACAAACTTTTCAAATTATTCAGCTTTGGATGGTGATTGGAAACTGAGCATGAAAAATATTGCCAAACATGAAACCTATAAATGTGATACATCATCCCCATTTCTTTTCTAAGACCTAGTATGTATCAGATTAATGTTAGAGGAAAGGTTTTTGAGATTCTAGGAGATGTAAGAGGTATCTACATGTATGATAATTGTAATAGCCAGCCTCATAATATATACTATATATATATATATAAATCTACAGCTGGCAATACTTTTAACTGTAAAAATCTGAATTAGAGAGTTATATTAAGAAAAATTAATTGATATCATACAAACATACTCTCATTTTGAAACTTTCTTCATTGCTTGTACGTCAGCATAGCTAAAAACAAAATTCTAATACTGGAAAAGCATTTATTGGCATCTACATGGGCCCACTGCAAATTATACTGTTCAATTTTCTGTATTAAAGCTGAAATCTCATATCCAGTCTTAATAATATTTTTTTTCCAAAACCTCATAACTTCTTCATAGAATAATTATTTTGGTTTGAAATTTATTTCCTTCATTTTAGTTCAAAGATAATTGAATAGAAAGTTTAAAAATACATTGATCAATAACCTTTTACTTACTCCAATGCAAAAAAGGATTAGCTTCTCAACTTTCTTTTGCCTGAAATTCCATGTTCAAATAACTAGATAAGGACTGGATTTAAATGAGTAAATACAGGCTGATTTGTTGATTAAAGTTGAAATCTTACTTTAAAAAGATAGCAGTGACCGATTTTTACATTAAAGTAGCTAAAAAAATTGAATTTCTTCACTGTGATAAGGAGCTTCATGAGCAAAAATCTTACAGTTATGTGTGTTACTATTTCTGTTGATTACATTCTGAATTCATAAGTTAAATGAATTCACATGAAAGCTAAAAAATGAAGAAGCCCTGCTCCATTTGCGCTTGTGATGTTCTGCCGGTATACACAAATGCTCCAAGAATTTCTTTCTAATCAGAATAACTTGTTGACTTTCACAGAAGCTTTTACAATTGAAAAAAACACCATTATTCTCAATTAAAATTGGTGTATTTTTTTACCCTTAAGCCCATCAAAGGAACTGAATCTAACGAGCACATGGAAAATGCTTCTGGAGCCTGGCAAGGAAGTTTCACAGTGTGTTCTCTCAGAAGGTTTGATGCAGGGCCTAGGAAAACAGCTGGAGTCCTTTAGCTGTCTTTAAAAGTCAATTATAGGGTCATTGATAGGGTTTTTCCAAATGGAGTGAGAATAGAAGCAAAATTTGGGTCCCAGTGCAGCCTGGGTCACTCATTACTTTAGCTGATAGGTTATATAATTGGCACAATCTTTCCAAACCAAGGCCATCTCATCCTCATATAGCTTTAAAGAAAAGCAGAAGTATTATATTAGTGCAGGAAGGATTTTTATTTTGAAATATTAACAAAAATATTTAACAGCATGTGTGAGGGTCATTAAATGTATATTTTCCAAAACATGAAAAGGGCGCCGCAGCTTGCATAAATGCTTTCTTACCATAGTTACCAGCCCCTGAAATTCCCATCTGCAGGGCTTGCAGCTGCTAATTGGGAATAATTACCCTAATTATCTACTTGCATATAGTGATGAGTGCTGATATTTATAATGTCTAAAAAGGCCTTCCTCCTGTTCTAGATGTTAACATGAATCCTTGTATATGCAGTTTCTATCCACAGAGGAGTTAGACTGCATATTATCATATGAATTGCCTTTTGTAAGAACAGTGAGCTGACAAGGTCCGGAACTTTTCATTAATTTTGTCACTGGCGGCTGATTTGGTTATAACTATTACAGAAAATGATGAGTCTCTTTCATAAATTTCATGCACTGTTGCTGTGAGGAACACAACCAGGTTCAGGAAATGTGGGATCTTTCCATTGTTCTGCTGCTGATTCAGTGCGATACATTAGTCACCTAGGCCCAATTTTATTAAAGCACTTGGTACATAAAACTTACTAAATTTTATGGAACTGATCCTGAGAGTGAACTCCAGAACCTTAGGTAGGACATTAAATTCCCCATAAACGGCATTTAGGAGGATCCTTCAGAGTAGCATCCAAAAAGAACCAAAATAACCCTTTTTATCGACAACCAAAATGCAAAGCATGAAGAAAAATCTCAATTCTTCTCCTTTCTTGGGTTTATTATATCTGATTACAGGCATCAGAAAGGCCCTTTAGTAATTTCCCATTCACAGGCTAAAAACATCTTCTGAAAAACAAATTCAGAAGTTTAGTTTTCAAAGAACCGAGCAGTCTTATTCTTTCCTTCCATGACAAAATGGCTGTGGGAGAAGTTACTGCTCACCTTCTAATCAACAATGGTTGCAGTGCTTGGGAAGGAGAAGGCTTAGGGCTGACAAACAGGGCCTACAAGGAAGCTGGGAGGCGACTTTTTACAAGGGCCTGTAGTGACAGAACAAGGGGCAATGGGTTTAACTTGAAAGTGGGGAGGTTTAGATTAGATATCAGGAAGAAGTTCTTCATGGAGAGGGTGGTGAGGCACTGGAACAGGTTGCCCAGGGAAGCTGTGGATGCCCCATCCCTGGAAGTGTTCAAGGCCAGGCTGGATGAGGCTTTGAGCAACCTGGTCTAGTGGAAGGTGTCCCTGCCCATGGCAGGGGGGTTGGAACTAGATGGTCTTTAAGGTCCCTTAAAACCCAAACCCTTCTATGATTCTATGAAATAAACTGTCATGCTCTCCTCTTTTTGTAACTCATGGGCTTTTCATAAACACACTCAGAGATTGCCCAGGGAGGGCTGGTTAGAAGACAAGGTGTGTTGCAGCCTTGTGATCCAGACACTTACCTGGAATAAGCGAGTTTAGTTACAGTCCCTGAGCAAAACACTCCCATGAAATTTTTTCTCACTCATTTTTATGTGGAAAGGTGTTCGGATAAATCTTGTGGAGCATTTTAACAAAGAAAGAATTGGATTGCACCAAAGTGCCTTACAGCCTGCTGCTTAGAATGCAATTTGGGGCAATGAGAAGATGGGGTTTAGGCCTTGTATAGGCTATGGAAGAAACTTCACAGTGGGTGTCCTAGAAAATTTGTTACTATGACAAAAATTTCCTTGTTTTAGAAGAAAAGTCACTATCTTTTTGTTTTGTTAAAAGTCTTTCCTCTTGCATGTCTCTATTGTGCTCAGTATAGACCTGTCAGAAGAAAGGGATTTTGAATCCCTGACTGGAATTTGGCAGTAAGTCTGTCCCCTGATTCTCATATTGCAGAGATTTTGTATGTAAGCAACAGCATGTTGTCAAGGAAACCAGGGATTAATTCATCAAACTTCTGGAACAAACTAGGAGTCATGGAATCGCGGAGGTTGGGATTCTGGAGGTCGCTAGTGCAGCCTCCTGCTCAAAGAAGGGGCAGGCACAGCAGGTTTCCCAGGACTGTGTCCAGCTGGGTTTTGAATGGTTTCAAAGATGGAGATTCCACGAAGTCTCTAGGCAACCTGTTCCAATTTTGACCACAGTCAGGGGAAAGAAGTTTTTCCTTATATCTAATCAGTGACAGGTAATATCTAGGCTCCCATTCAGGAACTAGTAGAGTGAATACCCGATCTTGTATAAAATAAATACTGCAAGAATCAATGAAAGATTAATTCTTCTGGACTTTGGCCACTGTTAATTTTTTTTTTTAATTTTGATTTAGGGTTTAGCTAAAGAAGTCAAACTGGGAACAGCCACTGGCATTTCAAAGCAGAACTGCTGCTGTTGTTCCACTCACTTCTAAGGCATTTGCTCCCAGCTCCCAGAATTTTAAAGGTGTTTCACCACTAAACTGCTGATCTGCTCAAAATCTCTCATACCACTTTCCTATTTAAAATGAAACACTTCTAAACATATGGCTTCATCTGAGGGACCAGGCTATCATTTCTTCGTATTTCTCATTCTCAAAGGTTAAAGTGAGGATTACCTACCTCACAGGAGTCCTGTGAAATTTAATTAGCATGCAGATGTAAAATGCATTGAAATATTCATTATGACCTAAATCTTATTTTAGTAATATAAATTTCACGTTTTACTAGAAGCAGAAGCTATCTGTGCATGAAATTAGACTACCGATGATACAAAAAAGGATAAGATATGAAACATTATGTAGTAGATATGTAATTTTGGTAATTTTATGCTTTCTCAGCCTGGTCAAGAAGAGGTGACTCCCTCCCCAAAAAACAACAACAATGACAGTCTGAAATGTGGGTAAGATATTTTCTCTTAAATCACGCCTTCAAGGAGCCTCAGAAAAACAGCTTTTGTGGACAGCTGCAAGTAGATGAGAGTGTTGCAAGGCAGACAGAAAGGTTTTTTAGCATGGTAGAAAGTTTCCTTGATATTATAATAGGAGGTGGGGGCTGGACCTCCTGTGTTTTCAAAAATCTTGCTGTAGACGGAACACTGACCAGCTACTAGAATTTTCTTCTGAAGGTAATGATGCTGATGACATTCCCCACTTTTCTGGCTGTGGAATCTAGGCCCTATTGGTCTAGGTTTTTGCAGGAGGGAACAGTGCAGAATCAGAAAATAAAACTTTGTTTCCCTAGTAGCTGCTCTTGTGTCTACACCTCAACACCATATTCTGTGTAGAGTTTTAACTAATTTTTTCTCTAGGTTATTTTTTTATGTGCTGATTCATTGTTCAAAGAATATGAATTATACAATGAAGCCATTCAAAAATCTGTACAAAATATGCCAGGGACTCCTCCTCACCACTAACAATGCCAATCCTCGTAATTAGCTTTAATTTTCACATGCCACCCCCTACTCCCTGAACTACTTGACAGTTCAGAACCACAAAGAGTTCTTGCAGCATTCCCTGAAAGCCCAGTGACACTCTCCATCCAGGCAGGCACTAATCTGAGAAAGCAAGTGGCATCTTTGTCTTGCCAGCCATTCTCTGCAGGCTTTGATATGGACAGCATCACAGGAAGAAAATCACATATATCCCTAAAAATATATGCTTTACGCTGGGTTGAAAAGAACTTGAATTCAGGAATTTGGAAGTTGGGAATGAACTGGACATCTATGAAGAACACAGAACACAAAAATAATATTCCAGCTGGGAAACATTTGAATAGGCAAACCAGCAGCAGCATTTATTGTCTGATTTTAATTTTTCATGTATAGTTCCATCAAAGCTGTACTAACTGATCCTTGAGGGAAAGATGACTGCTGTCTAGTACTGCTAGGTCCCTCTGGACTCTGTATTGTTTTGACAAGGTGGAGCGAGGTACATCAGATGGCAATGTTGGGCTTGTCCACACTGTAAGTGATTTTTTCCTTGCTAAGCCTGGAGGGACTGAAGGGAGGGCTTGGCCAGTACTAAAATGAGAACCTAGATATATATAGCCTCTTGATCTAAGACACAGAACTGTAGGGATTCAACCAAGAAACCTGGGTTCCAGTTGGCTGCATATTTCTGTTGGTAGGTGACCCAGGATACTGCTTCGTAGTCAGGTTAGGTTGCTTTAAAATTATACTACCATCAACTTTAGTGAGGCAGGTTTTCCTTAAGTAATATTCAGCTTTTTAAGAAATGCTAGTAAGGGTAAAGCGACTTAGACTACTGCCTGGAAAATTACCCTAACAACAATAAAAGATAAATAAAGATAAGCTTTCAGCTAGACTGATGAGTTGCTTCAACACACTGTACTGCTGCACACTCATCAGTACTAGTGAGAGCAAAGGATGAAAACGGGACAGTTTTCAGTGACAGGAGATACTGAGTGGCTTGGATGAGGAAGAAAAAAAAATGCACAAGACAGGCTGAGCCACTGTCATAGTTTAACTCCAGTCAGCAACTAAGCACTGCACAGCCGCTCACTCACCTTCCCCCTCCCCCAGTGGGACAGTGGGGACCAATCAGAAGAAAAGGTAAGAAAACTTGTGGGTTGAGATAAGAACAGTTTAATAATTGAAAATAAATGAAATAAAATGATACTAAGAATACTACAAATATGTAATGAAAATACTACTACTAATGATAATATGTAATGAGAAGGAAAACAGCAATGGGATAAAACCCAAGTCATAGAACTACTTACCACCTGCTGACTGATGCCCAGCCAGTCCTGAGCAGCGAGACTCAGAGTGACAAAGACCTCCCCTCCTGGTGTGTCCCCCCCCCCCAAAGCTGACTACCCCCATTTATATACTGAGCATGATGTTTTATGGCATGAAATATCCCTTTGGTCAGTTTGGGTCAGCTGTCCTGGCTGAGTCTCCTCCAGGGTTCTTGTAGAGAACTTGCTGGGAACACAGGTGTAGTATGAGGAACTGAAAAAGTCCTTGGCTTAATGTAAACATTGCTTGGCAACAACTAAAAACATCTGTGTGTTATCAACATTCTTCTCAGAAGAAATCCAAAGCATAGCCTCATACTAACTACTGTGAGGATGATTATTCTAACCAAAGCCAGCACAGCCACATAAGAGTATAGAGGATCACGATGCAGTGCTGATGAACCCTTCCTGACACTATGCAGTTTCATAGCATAGATGTAGCATAAGATAGCAATCATTTTAATAATGGAGGTCCACAGAAGCATCAAAGACCAAAACTTGGAACTTCTCATGCTTGCCATAAAATGCAGAATTTCTGCCAACTAATTTGCCCCAGTTGTGCACCCAGAGTTTGCTTTCCTATCTCTTCAACTTTTTGGGCCAGCTCATAGCTGCATTTTCCTATAAATGGAATTAATTTAATTACAATGCAAATTCTGCTAAAACCAAGCATCAAAAGGCTAGAGACCTAAACTGGATTACAGCTTGTCACTCACTACAGGTGAATGGGGGCAGGAATATACCTGCCAGTTGGGCTGCTTGCCTGACAGGGCAGCAGATGAAGCCAGGGGACCACAATATCAGTAACTGAAGCTAACTGCAGGTTTTTATGGCAGATATTTTTGGAGAGGTAGATTGAATTGTCTGAACCACATGTGCACAGTAGCTGGAGCCCAGCTATCTGCACAGCACGGTGAAGAAAAAAAGCCTGTTTTTTTGACCGATGAAGTTGTGGGCAACAAGACTCCTTTATTGCAAGGCATGCACTACTGCTCACATGGGGTCACCTTCATCACATCCAACATTCCTGCAGGCAGCTGGGGTCCTGTGAGGCACACACAGCACAGGCAATGCAGTGCCTTACTCTGATGTTCTTTTCTATCCATCATTGGAAATGGAAAATAGAGTACATAACCCCTCGAGCCCAGACTCTCAAAACTGCATGACCTATCAGCTAAAATCACCTGTAGTCCCTCTGCAAATACCTTTGCATTTACCACTGCAGACACTAAGGGAAATTCAGAGTTCTCCCCTTATTACGTGTGTGAGTGAGGCAAGATCCCTGTTGCGTTTTAACCCCAGTCAGCAACTAAGTACCACACAGCTGCTCGCCCACCTCCTCCTTTCCCCCAGTTGGATGGGGAGGAGAACTGGTGGAAAAGGCAAGGAAACTTCTGGGTTGTGATAAGACAAAAATTAATGATTGAAAATAAATTAAATAAAACAATGATACTAATACTAACAATACTAATTTATTATTCATAATATGTAATTAAAATAATGGAAAAAACCCCAGATGATACAACTGCTCACCACCTGATGACCAATGCTCAAGCTAGTCACAGAATCACTAAGGTTGGAAAAGACCTATAAGATCA
>NW_010252280.1:100805-101240 GCF_000690775.1 Eurypyga helias
CTCCATTATCTATGCCATGAGCCACCAGCTCCTTTAGGAGAATGCTGTGAGAGACCGTGTCAAAGGTTTTACTAAAGTCCAGGTAGACAAGATCCACAGCCTTCCCCTCATCCACTAGGCAGGTCATAGAAGGAGATCAGGTTGATCAAGCAGAACCTGCCCTTGATGAAGCCATGCTGGCTAGTCCTGATCCCCTGGTTGTCTTGTACCTGCCTTGTGAGCTCACTCAAGATGAATCACTCCACTATCTTCCTCAGTACCATGGTCAGGCTGACAGGCCTGTAGCTGCCTGGATCCTCCTTCTGGCTCTTCCTGTAGAAGGGCATCACATTGGCAAGTCTCCAGTCATCCAGGTCCTCCCCTGTTAACCAGGACTGCTGGTAAATGATGGAGAGCGGCTTTTCCATACCCTTTACCCACTCCCCCCCAACCCAT
>NW_010252281.1:0-207 GCF_000690775.1 Eurypyga helias
GGGGCCGGGCGGCTCTCGCCCACCGTGCCCAGCACGCGGTGCATCTCCTGCCTCCGCGAGAACGCTTGATCCCTGGGGCCAAAAAATTCACGAAGCGACGGAGGGGGCGGGAAAGGAGCGGGAGGATGATGGTGTCGATGCTGCTGAGGAGGATGGTATGGAAAAAAAAGGAGGGATGTTGTGTAGGGGAGAGCTCGGGGTGACACA
>NW_010252281.1:251-2298 GCF_000690775.1 Eurypyga helias
GGGGTGACCATGCTGGGTGGCACGAGGGGGTCTCGTTGATGCCGCGGCCAGTTGCAGACCCCAAGCATAGGAGGGGGTAGAGCCCCTCGGGGAAAAGCAAAGGGCAAAGCCTGCAGCCGTTCCCCTGCTTTGGAGCGTCTTGTTTTCGGACATCTTCACCTGGCAGCTGCTTTGCTGCCGTGTTGGGGTCTGCTGCCTGCACCAACCCTCCTCATCCTCCGGCTGACCGTGGCTCCCCCGTGGCCCCCGCCGGCACCATGCAAGGCTGGACGTTGTTTATCCCCCATCCCTGCTCTGCTCCTGCCTCTCTTCAGGAAGGGGATGGGGACCGTCCCCAGCAGCATCCAAGCCGGTCCTCACTCTCCCAGGGGCGTGAAGGTGCTTCCAGCAGCATCGGGCCATGGTGAGTTCTTCTCCGGACAGAGCTGGATTTTCGAGTCATCTCACCTTGGATCTGGTGTGTGTTGGGTAACTGCCCTGGCGAAGGGCGTTGCTGCTCCCTGCAGCGCACACGGGGCATCGGCTTGGGAGCCTCCTCCCGCTCCAGACATGGGTGCAGCCAGGATGCGAGGAGGAGGAGGAAGCTGAGGAGATGCCACCAAGCTCCATGGCAGGGCCGGTCCCACCTCACCTGGGCATCTCAACCTGCCACCGGCTCTGCCCGTGAGTAGGGACCTGCCCACGGACGGGGCCGGGTGGCTGCAGGGCAGGAGGGGACGTTCGTCCCCTTTCTTCGGGGATGGGGGATGAACTAGGGAGAAGAACATGGAAACACCAAAAAAAATGGAGTTGAACTTCATTCCCTCTCATTTTGGGGGAGTGAATTTGATTGGTCCCAGGAGCTTCAGCGCCGTGCATTTTGGAACAGTTCCAGCCAATCAGAAGGCGGCTCATGATTTCAGTATCTTTAAAAACCAACCAATCAGGAGCTCTCACTGGTTGGGCTTTAAGATCTTGAGGTATCGGCTTTTCGCTCGGAAAAAAAATCAACTAACTTAGACAGACGGACAACGTCATCTCTCGCTTCACGTTATCTTAGAAGAAGAAAGCGACTATGCAAAATACTCTTCGGAGACAACTCTTAAAAAAATAAAAGCTTGGTCGGAAAATATGTCTGAATCTCTAACTGTGAGGAGTGAAGGACCAGACGGCAAAATGGCTGGTTGGCTGGTGGAGAGATGGAGACAACGGAGGGTGGATTTATCTGCTGACGGCGACGAGGAGCACACCACAAGACTTAGATTGCCTCCACGTAGTTGGCAGGGTAGAGACCTAGCTGCCCGTTGTCCAAGCGCCCTTTACACCACCCTTGCTCGTCTTCTTCACCGAGTTTGGTTAGTTCATCACCTGGAGAGGAAGGTGGAAAGGGGAAAGCTCGTTGCAGGTATGGGAGACTCTTTCGTCCCCTCATTTCTCCCCTGGATCGACCTGCTGGGGGGTTCTAGGGCTGATCCTGAGCACACAGGTTTGTGGAGTGGAAAGGCAAGGGGTGACCCATGAGACCTCATGTGTCCCATCCCACCATCTCTACGGTCCCACCCGGGATTGGGCTCAGCTCGTCCCTTCCGCTTTCTGCCAGTTCAACATTTTGAAGGGCTGGGTTATCCCAGAAACGATTTGAGGGATTTTACACCAAAAAGCAGAGCGGCCGAGCCCTGGCTGTCCCAGCACCGGTGGTGGACTGACGGTACCTGCTTTGAAGCTGAGCTCATCCTGCTCCTGCCCGTCGTAGTCGTACAGAGCGCGCACCCGCACGCCCTTCCCCGCCGACTCCTCGTCGAAGGGGTTGGTGCCGCCGTTGGCCTCGCTGGTGTTGAAGGAGTTGCTGCCCTCGTCGTCCGACCACTCGGCGCTGTATGTCTGCCCACGGTCGTGGCTGCTCACGCTGGGGTGGTGGGGAAGGAGGGAGGGGGTCTGTCAGAGCGGGTTTGGGGGGGACAGCAAGGGTGGGCAGGCACTGTGTGCCGTTGACATCTGGGATCTGGGAGGATGCTACGGCTGTCCCGAGGTTACAGGGAAGCGGGACCCCCAGCTCGTGACATGTCCA
>NW_010252281.1:2592-4652 GCF_000690775.1 Eurypyga helias
GGCCCCCGGAGCGCCCGGCCCCCCGCGGGCCTGCCAGCATCCCAGCTGGGGTGCCCAGTCTCACCTCGAACTGGGGCCAGTTCATGGGCATGCCGGGGCCGCTGGTGCTGCGGAACCACCGGAGATCCTCCTGCGCGTCCGAGAGGCGGATGGTCTGCTCCAGCTCCCGGTAGACGTTGGCGTAGCTGCAGGGAGAGACGTGGGTTGGGGTGCTGCGGGTGGGTTGGACTCCACTCTGAGGGGATGGGGTGGGATGGGGACAGGCCCAGGAGTTGTGTCACCTCCTACAAGGCACTGGGGGGCTCTAGGCTCTGCCACTCTGGTACCTCTTGGTGACCGTGGTGTTGGCCAGCACCCCTTCTCCCTTGTACTGCAGGGGATGGGTTGCCCTGGAAGCACCCACTCCCTCCAGGGCCTGCTTTGCTTTCCAGGCAGGACAAGGAGACCTTGTGTGGGCACCTTGTGCCCAGCCAGCACGGGAGGCACCTACCTGCTGCTCTCGGCCAGGTTCAGGTGCCTCTTGATGTCCAGGAGCACTTCCTTGAGGAAATTGAGCCTCTTCTCCTCAAACTGCTGGCACTGCTCAAAAACCTGCTCCATGCTCTCAATGTACTGCGGGGTGCACTTGTTCAGCTCATCCAGCACCTTCTCGTACTTCTCCTGAGCCTGCAAAGGTGCGGGAGGGTGCCTTGGTTACACCTCAAGCACCTCAGAGGCCCTTTCTGGGTGCTGAGAGGGTCTGGCTTGGGGGCCACCACGTTGGGGAGCCCAGATTGGGCCAAGAGCCTCTGTGAGGTGAAATCAGCCTTGTTGCTGGAGAGATTTTGCCCTAATAAGAGGAGTGAATCTCTGCCCCATTGACGCTCCCCTGAGCACTGCCTGCAAATCCTTGCCCTTCTGCCAGAGCAGAGAGAAGGGAAAATGGGAATGAATGGGGTAAAAGGATGGTGGTGGCCATTTCCCCTGGTTTTCCCTGCCCAATGCCTCGTGAGCCCATAGCAGGGCAGCAGCTCGCACCTTTTGTACGTCCTGCTTGCACTTTTCCACCTTGTCCTGGAGCTTCTTCTGCTGCTCGGGGGTGTTGGACTGCTCTGCCTTGCTGTTGGCTTCACGGGTCATCGCCAGCTTCTCCTCCTTGCAGGCCAGGTGGTAGGCTTTCTTGGCTGTCTCCAGCTGTGGAGAGGAGAGAGAAGGGATGTCAGAGCCTGCAGGGATGTGCCACCCAGCTCTCCCACCCTGCACCGACACCCAGGAGATGGCATTGGTGCCCCAGGACACGCTGCGCTTCTCCACTCACCTCCTTGAGCTTCTTGGCCCAAGGCTTCTGGGCTTTCCGGAAGCCATCCTCAGCCTCCTTGGCCTCCTTGAAGCCTCCCATGATCTGCTTGTGGTAGGCATCCTTCTGCCAGTTCTTGACTTTCTCGAAGTCATAAAAAAAATGTTCTTCCCCCCCGGGTGCAGCTCGCCCCCCTTGTCCGCCTCCGTCATGATGGCCCCCCACGCCTTCTCCAGGCTGCCATACTGGGGACCTGGGGGGACAGCTGAGTGTCACTCCACAGCCCTTACCCCCTCCACCTCTACCAGGGGAAGTTGCGATGGTGCACGGGGCCCTGTGGCACCCAGGCATTCCGGGGGGAGCCTCCCCTGGATCACCCACGGTACCTTTCTCGATGAGCTGCCTCCACCGCTTAGACCAGTCGGTGAGCTGCTGGGCGTAGGACTTCTCGATCTTGGCCCGCTCGTGCACACAGTTCATGAGGTCATTGCAGAGCCGGTGCCCGTCGTCAATCCGCTTCACCGTGCGCTTGTAGTTCCCCACCTGGAGGGGATGGGGATGGGCAGATGTGGGAGCAGTGGCTGGGCTGCCCCGCTCAGCCCCAGCTGGCCCAGGGTGGGGATGCACTTTATGGGGGGCAGGGGTGGAGCTTTTGCTTTGGGGCTACTCAAACCCAACTCCTTTCAGTCACCCCCATTGCTCCGCACCCCTTGGGGACAGCAGAGGTTGGAACCTCCAGCAGAGCTGGCCCAGACAGTCTAGCCACCGCGGCAGGGATGCCCAC
>NW_010252281.1:4786-5109 GCF_000690775.1 Eurypyga helias
TGCTCCGCGGCCGCTGCCGACTCGTCGTAGGAACCCGACATGGCTCCCGGTGCTGCTTTGGGCGTCAGTGCAGGTGCTGGGTGGCTCTTGGGCAAGCACCAGCCTCATGCACTGAGGGGAGAAGAGGGGGGGTCATGGGGAGGGGTGAGCAGGGGTCCCCCACCCCTCCCGCACGCAGCACTGTAGGACAAGCATCCGGCTGCAGGGGATGGGGATGGTGCCCAGTCCTGCTCCGGACCCACAGACCCAGTGCCCACCGTGCACCACCCGCTTGGTGCCATCCAAACCCCCCCCAGAGCCGGCAGCCACGGGGGGGGGGATTG
>NW_010252281.1:5150-5701 GCF_000690775.1 Eurypyga helias
GCCCCCCCCGGCCCCGGGGGAGCCGCAGGGGGAGGGGCCGTGGCATCTCGCCGCAGCGGGGACGATGCACCACCCGAGGAAATTCTCGTCCTGATATTCCAACCTAATCCGTCCTGATCTTCAGAAAAACGGCATCCCCGGAGCGTCACGTGGCCCCGCCGCATGGCTTAACCCTTTGACGCTGTGCTGAGAGCCGTGGCTGGGGCTGGTGGGTGGCATCGCAGGGGGATGGAGAGGGGGACTGCAGTGGCCATGAGCATCCCCATCACCCCCTTCCTGCCCCTATTCCGGAAGGTGCTCCCGCAGGGAGGCACTGGGCCTGTACCACGTGGCATCTGCCACTGGGATGGGGATGGGCTGGCCGTGAATTGCCCCAGTTTCCTCCTTGCACGTCCCAAAAAAATGGCTGTGGGAGGGGACGTAGCCATGATCCCCATGCACCACCGCTTCACCCGGGGAGGTGGAGCAGGCGGTGGGAGATCCGACTGTCTGCAACCCACCCTGCACCTGGGAGAGGGAGATGGTGTGGGAAGGCAGAGCTGGGGGGTGCG
>NW_010252282.1:0-520 GCF_000690775.1 Eurypyga helias
GGGCAGCCGAGAGGTCCCTGTGCTCGGGGACAAGTGCCCTCGGAGCCTCTTGACCAGCAGATTCCCAAGGAATCCAGCCCTGGGGAAGGCGGAGAGTAAACACCAGTGAAGTGGGTTGCTCACCAAAGCCCGATTGCAGACCGGCACCACCGGCACCATCACGAGGGGAGCCTCTTTCCCCACCCCAGTGCCCCGGTATAAAGCCCTCTGCCCCGGGCTGGGGGGAGGAGGCAGCCATGGAGAGCAGCGTGAAGCAGGTGGTGGATGAGGAGCCGCTGGTGAGTCCCTGTGACCCGTGGCGGGGTGGCATGGTCACACCGGGGGTGTCCCCGTGCCCAGCAGCGACGCTCAGCGCGGGGGTTTGCCCGGTTTATCCCGTGGGATGGAGCAAGAACCCGCAGGATGCCGCATCCCCAGAGCTCAGGGACAGCGGGACGGGAGCTGCGCCCTAGGGAAGCAGCTCCAGCTCAGCTCTTGCCCCTCACTCTTGTCTCTCCACCCTTCCCGTGTCCGCAGGACC
>NW_010252283.1:0-5430 GCF_000690775.1 Eurypyga helias
TCCCCCGGGGCTTGCAGCGGGACAAGTCCTGCCCAGGGCTCTGTGCACCCAGATTAGCTGTGAAGATAGCCGGGGAGGTGGAAAGCAGCCAGGGCATCGCCTGGAAGTTTCCTTTAACCCTTTCGCTGTGTGCCCGGTGCCTGCTCCCGGCTCCTGCAGGGAGCACACAGCTGTCTCCCTCTGCCCCTACAGCCCATCAGCAGGGGATCACGGTCCTGGAGAAGGAACTGGCCCAGCTGAGGCTGCCGGATATCACGGGGGACTTTCGCATCCGGCACGTGGGGAAGGTGCACTATGAGATCTCCAGGTGAGCCTGCCAGCACCCCGGAGCAGCTCGCTGTCCCCCCAGCCCATGCGAGGATGGGGGAGGACAGGGAGCCCCTGGAGCAGCGAGGACCATCCTGTCCCCTCCACTGCTCCCTGAGCTGGTGGCCCTGTCCTCGGGGCGGGCAGAGACGCTCCTGCTTCAGCCCCTCTGCCCAAATGGGAAAAAGGAACCCGGGTGACAGCACTCTGGGTGCGGGCGGATTTTGTGCAATCACAGCCCAGCCCTGCCGAGATCCAGCTCCTCACTGCCCCATTGCACCTCTCCGCTCCTGCCGAGCAGGGTTTAGAGCTGCTGCCTGGGTGGCTGCAGGGACCGCATTTCCTGTGGTGCCACAGCTGGACGGGAGCTGGGGATGCTGCTGGCACAGTGGCCCGGCTCCCTCCCTCCCCAGCCCTGTGCCCGGGCACGCGGTGCTCCCGTAATGTGACTTTTCCCTTATTTTTATTTATTTTAGACTGGACCTTCGCAGTTTCCACTTGCCATACTCACGGATTTCCCTGGTCCCCAACGTGGGGCTGCAGGTCGCCATCTCCAACGCCTTCGCCGACCTGGACGGGAACTGGCGGGTGAAGCTACACTTCATGTGCGTGCCCAGCTCCCCCTCTCCCCACTCGGGCGCTTCACTCTGCGTCTCCCTCTCCGGCTCTGGGCAGGTTGCTCCTCCTCTCCTTCTCCCGTGGGTCTGGGCAGCTCTTGCTTTACTCTCTCCAGATGTGCCGACTTGTCTTTCCTGCAGCCGGAGACGATGCGCTCCTGGGAGCCCCTCGTCTCAGGGGCATCCAGCCAGGTCTCTCTCCGTGCCAGGGGCCCGTGGAGCTGGCCAGGCGGTGTTTATCCTGCCTGCAAGTGCTTGGGGAGACATGAACGCCATCTCCCCTCCTGCGGCACCTGGGGTGAGGGGGATGGTCCCGCTGCTACCTGCAGGCACAGACCTGGGCTGGACAGGGTGGGCAGCAGTCGCTGCCACTCGTACAGCCACCCGGATGGATAAATCAGGGAGGGAGGCAAGAACAAGGTGGATGATGGAGGAGCTGTGTGTGAGCTCTCCCGTCTCTCTTCACTCTTCCCTACTTGCTCTTGATCCTCTCTAAAGGTTACCTCTCCTGGTTTAAGTTCCAGTCAAATTTTGTTTCCCTGAGTCTAAAATCTTTCCCCGTCTCCTCTGGATGCTGAGTACGAGGGAGACTCTGAGCTGGGCAGATCCGTCCTGGAGCTGATTTGGGGTCCCTTCAGCAGCACTTGGCGCTGAGCAATGTCCCTTTCTCGCCCTCCTCTCCCGGCAGCCGGGACCACGGTTCATTTGACCTGAGGGCAGAGAACATCTATATCAAAATCAACCTGAAGCTGGGCAGCGACGCCTCCGGGAAGCCCACCGTGGACACCCCCGACTGCAGCACCCGCATCTCCAAGGTCCAAGTGCACTTCTCGGGCAAGTTTGGGTACGTAACCCCACTGTGATGCCGGGAAACGCTGTGTGTTACCCGTCTGCCGTGGGCACGGGGCTTCCAGGTGTGAGATGCTGCCTGTCTGCCGTCCCTTGGAGCCGCACCACGAGTCAGCCCTCCCCAGGCCCTTGCGATATAACAAATCTGGCCTGAATTTATCCTGCTGGGGCTGCACATTAAGGCAGATTTAAGGCATCACCAGGCCCAGGCACGGGTTTACCAGCAGGTTTGTTTGCAGATGTAAACCCCGCGGCAGAGCCAGACACCAAATTGGTATGGGAATGACATTCCCTGTTGTCCTGCATCCCTAGTGTCTCCCTTTCCTGGGCAAATTCTTCTGCAGCAGCCTCTGAGCTAGAGAAAGAAGGACTCCTCTCTGGTTTCCCTGCAGATGGCTTTACAACCTCTTCTACAGCGCTGTCGAGTCCAGGTTCCGGAAAAGCTTGGAGAGCAAGGTACGTGAGCAAAGGAGGGCAGAGCTCCG
Organism: Eurypyga helias; assembly: GCF_000690775.1. Lineage (NCBI taxonomy): Eukaryota > Metazoa > Chordata > Aves > Eurypygiformes > Eurypygidae > Eurypyga > Eurypyga helias. Next base: position 2,258 of record NW_010252283.1, read on the forward strand.
GGGTTTTCTGGTGGTCTTTAGCCCTTGCTCGTGCCTGATGCGCTGGCAGAGCCGGAGCACACGTAGGGGTTTAACTAGAGCCGGAGCACCCGGGCGTGCCGCCAGCTTGGTGAGGAGCGCAGGAACGGGCACGGCTCACCGCAGCCTCCGCAGCATCATGCAGCCGAGTTTGAAACCTGCAGCCTTTGCCAGAGCCCAGTGTAATTGGTTCCTAATTAACAAAGACTTTCCTTTCCATGTGGTCAGTTAATGAGATCTTACGCCCCGGCCAAGCTCGCCGTAGCAGGGGAAACGCGATCAGAGAGATCCTTTGAACGGCCGCGCTGCCCCGTGCTTCGGGGAGCAGCGGGGCACAAGTTCCCGTCTGTGGGTGCCAGACACTTGCCGCCTTGTTTTAAGGGGGTGCATCAGGGACCCCCAGTACCGCCTGCCCGGCACAAAAGCCTACATGCCGGAGATCTGCAACGAGACATGGAAACAAGCTGTTAGCAGTAATTACTACAAGGCTAACTGGCACGAGTTACAGCCTCTCTGGATGTGAACCTTGCTCGGGAAGGAGGCAGTTGGAGAAGAGGCAAATCCCACTCCCGCAGCAGATCCCATCCTGCCCGGGCGCTATTCCCGATGCCGTGTAGAGGCATTCCCAAGGCCCCCGGGAGCCGTGGCAGCAGATGGTGGCATTCCCAAGGCCCCCGGGAGCTGTGGCAGCAGATGGGCTGGCAGCAGGAGCAAAGCCGGGTCTTGGAGGCCTTTTCCCCTGTTTTGGCTCCTGGAAGGAGAGCAGCTTGGGGACCCCGAGGGGACCTCTGCACCCCCACCGGGCCCCCTTGCCCAGCGCCCGTTTCTCAGGGTCTTTCTCTGTGTGAGAGCTGGTGTGAGGGTGATGGGCAGGGGCTGGGAGCACGCTGCCCCAGGACCCTGAGGCACAGCCCGCTCCAGCCCTGGCAGCCCCCCTCTGCCTTCTGCTCTCGCTGCGGGTGCTGGGGGAACCCTCGTGCCCCCGGTGCCAGGGACACCCGCTCTCTGGGGTCAGGGCTGCGTTCGCTTCTGCAGCTCCATCCTCCTGGGCAGCGGTGGGGTGCTTCCTGACAGATGAATATCGGCTGGGCACAGGGAAGAGCTGCCTCTTGGCTGTGGATAAGGCCATGCCCAAGGCTCTGCCCCTTCTCCTCCTCCCTGGCACTGCACAGCCGCTGCCAGCGTGGTCACTGCTCCTCCCAGCTCTGCCTCCCGCTACCCGCTGCTGCAGGCTGGATGCCTGGGCTGAGAAAGAGTGGCCTGATCCTGCTGGTGGTTCCTGTGCCATTTTGGGGAAGGCGCCGGCAGAGAGCTTGTGCAGATTATCCCGGCCGTCTGCAGGACTGTGCCCTGAGGTAGTTTCCTGGGGCAGGTTTTCAGGTAAATCCCTACTAAGCCTGGAATTGCGCTTGTCCAGCCTGGAGAAGGGAAGCTCCGGGGAGACCTCAGCGCCCCTTCCAGTGCCTGGGGGCTACAAGGAAGCTGGGGGGGCTTTTCCCAAGGGCAGGGAGGGACAGGACAAGGAGTAACGGGTTTAAACGGAAAGAGGGAGGTGGAGATGGGACATCAGGAAGGAATTCTTCCCGCAGAGGGTGGGAGCACTGGGACAGGTTCCCAGAGAAGCTGTGGATGCCCCATCCCTGGGAGTGTCCAAGGCCAGGCTGGATGAGGCTTGGAGCAACCTGGGCTATGGAAGGTGTCCCTGCCCATGGCAGGGGGTGGGACTGGGGGGGCTTTAAGGGTCCCTCCCACCAGAACCATCCTGTGTTTGTGATGCTTCACACGTGGAGGACAGCGGTGGAGAGATTTGCTCCGCTGTCCCGGCAGCAGGGAGCTGCAGGAACTTGGGATCGCTCTGCTTTGGGTGCAGTTCCTGCTCCTGCCCCTGCAGAACTGGGGTCACTCAGCGGCTCCGCTCAGCACCACCCACTCCGGCACAGGCCGTGGGAATAGTCTGAGAGCACAGAGATTCCTTCCAAGGGCTTGATGCAGCTGAGCGCTGTGTGGGGAGATATTTGCAGGTACAGACTTTGCTTCTGTCTTGGATGCATAATTAATGTGCTGCCTGATGAGCAGAGCCAGGCGTCACCGTGCGCTCCTTTATGCAAACAGGAAGGAACCCAGTCAGGCTGTTGCAAGGAACCAAACTGGCCCCGGGCAGCAAAGCGGGAGTTCGGCTGAGGCTTTGACGCGGGTGGGAGCGGGCTGCCCTGGTGCCCTCGCTCAGCTTCGCTGCCCTCCTTCCCGCAGGTCTGTGAGAGCGTGGCCAGGTCTGTGCACAGCGATCTCCAGCCCTACCTCCAGACCCTGCCAGGTACCAGCCGGCTGCACGGGGCTGTAGGAGCGGGTCGCGTTCTCCAGGCACGAGGACAGCGTTGTGCCTTGTGCCCACTCCCCACTTCTGTTTCTGCACCCACGGTGGGAGCTGGGGAACATGGTCCAGCAGAGCCTTGTCGCTGTGTGCCCTGCCCGGCCGCAGCGGCTGCCCATCTGCCCCAGCGAGCTGGGCTCTGGCTCTGGTGCTGCCGGGGGCACGGGCTGCCTGAGCCCGGGGCCCCAGACCATTCCCTGGGTCCGGGAGTTAGTCTGCATGGCTGAGAGCCAGGGGGGAAATGGGAGTTTGGCTTCTACCCAGAACCCATCACCCCGGGAAGCCTGGGCACGGCACTGCCTGGATGTCAGCCGAGGCAGTCCACTCCCGGCTTTCCCGTGCCACCTCCCTCTCGCTCATCCCTCTGTCCCGTGTTTTACAGTCACAGCCAGGATAGGTTCCACTGTTGGGATCGACTTCTCCTTGGTGGCCCCCCCAGCTGCCACCGCCCAGTACCTGGACGTGAAACTGAAGGTGAGAAAGGTTGATTTGGCTGATGCCATCGCTGTTTCCCAGCCCCGGTCAGCGGGTGAGTCCCACCCCCCTCTGCCTTCCTGCTTCACCCCTCTCCCTCCTCCCAGGGTGAATTCTTCTCCCTGACCCACCGCTCCCCTGTCCCCTTCCCTCCGCTGCCGCTGGCCTTACCCCCGGCACACGACCGCATGGTTTACTTCGGAGCTTCCAGCTACTTCTTCAACACAGCCAGCTTCGCCTACCAGGCTGCCGGGGTGCTGGTCTTCGAGATCACAGACTCCATGGTGAGCAGCGAGGGGGGATGGGGGCT
>NW_010252283.1:5446-6750 GCF_000690775.1 Eurypyga helias
GCAGAGCAGCTCCGGCAGCAGCCCGCGGTCTCCGAGGGCTCTCTGAGGAGCTGCCTGGAGGCTGAGAGCCATGGGATGGGGCTGAGGGTCTCGGGCAGCGTGTGGGGGTGGGAGGGCTGATCTCATCCTGGGTTCGGCCATGCTCACCGCAGGGTGACTGTGCTCCCCCCACAGATCCCAAAGGATGTTGAGTTCCACTTGAACACCTCCACCTTCTCAGCCTTCATTCCCCAGGTGAGTGGTCCAGCCCTGCCTCCCTGGAGCTCCTGCCGCGCACAGCGGGGGCTTTCCCCTGTGCCAGCGGGGGGTTGTGCCGCTGCCCCTACCCTCTCCCTGCTCCTTGCAGCTTGAGCAGATGTACCCAGACATGCTGATGAAGCTCAAGCTGTTCGCCCCCTCTGCCCCATTCATGAACATCGGACCAGCGGGGGTCTCGCTCAGGCCTGTCGTGGATATCCAGGCCTACGCCATTCTTCCCGACTCCAGGCTGGCTCCTCTCTTCCTCCTCAGCCTGGTGAGTTCGGGCACAGCCTGGCTGGGCAGTTCCCCAGAACGGCCGGTGTGCGCTCCCCGGCATCTCAGCGGGACAAGGATGGGGATTCGTCCCGCTGCGTTCCAGAGTGCTGAGCCGTTCCTGCCAAGCTCCTGCCAGGAGAGGTGCCGGACACTGTCCGAATCCAGCCCAGTCCTGGTGCAGGGGGGTGTCCCCAGCAGAAAAACACCCGTGCTGTGTGCCAGGTTAACGCTGTGTGCAAACATGGCCCCTGTCCCGCCGCGTTTTGGCTGCTCAGAGCCGGCCCCCAGGTGTCTGGTGTGGGAGGAGGTGGGGTGAGCACCCCTGGAACTCTGCGCTCTCCCCCAGACAGGCAACGTGTCCGCCGTCATCGACGTGAAATCCGGCCACATAGTTGGGAGCCTGAAGGTGGGCAGGTATGGAGGGGGAGCAGCACAGGGGTGGGGATGGGGGGCTTCTGTTGTGGGCTCGAGGATGGCGGTGAGGTCGGGAGGTCCCAGGGATGTGGACCTGGTGCGGAGGGGATGAACTGTGGCTGGAGGAGCGGGGACCGCACGGCCATCGACAGTTGGGCCATCGACAGTTGGCACCATGGTGGGAACTGCTCCCTCCGTTGGGAACCGCTCCCTCCGTTGGGAACGCCTTCACAGCACCGCTTGTCTCCGTGCAGGATGAAGCTCTCTCTGAAGCAGTCCGATGTCGGCACCTTCCAGGTAAGCTATCCTGTGACCATGCCCAGAGCCGCCGGCATGGAGGTGAGAGCCTGCTGGCGGCCAGGGGGCGGGCTCAT
>NW_010252283.1:6850-7051 GCF_000690775.1 Eurypyga helias
TGCTGGTCTCCAGCAAAGCATGTGCCCATGCCAGCTCCTCCTGATTCTCCTCCTGATTACTCCCTGTGCCTGCTCTCCCGCAGGCTAAAGCTCCTTCCTCCCCTCATCTGCTCCCCAGGTACGAATGCTGCAGTCCATAATGAACATCTTGGCTTCCAGTACCCTGCTCCCGCGTCTTAATGGTGAGAACCTGCTGGGGGG
>NW_010252283.1:7073-7572 GCF_000690775.1 Eurypyga helias
GCCAGGTTGCCCCATGCGAGCAGGTCCAGCTCGCTAATTAAATCCCTGTTGCCGAGCCTGGTCAGTGGGAAGAGCCTGCAGCGAGTGCAGGAGACGGCAGGAAGAGCCCCCGGCTTGGGAAGCGGCACGCGGGAGCCTCTCGGCACCGACATGCATCCAGCAGCGAACACAATGGAAAACATGAGCGCGACGCACATCCTAATGCTTTCCAGACCCTCCTCCCCCGCTCCCGGCTTCTCATGACTCCCCAGCAGTTCGGGCCAGAGCGGGGCTGGCGGCTGCCGGGGGGCCCCGGGGGGGGGGGACGGCACAAAATGGAACCCCCCACCCTTCCATGGAGCTTGGGAGGAATTTCCTCTGCCTGCCCCGGGAGCGAAGCAAGGGCTGAGGGGTGGAGGTGGCCGCCTGCTTTGCACCACCCGTGCTCCCACTCGCTCCCCTTCCCATCCCCACGCGGCCGTCGTGTTGTCTTTTCCAGAGAGGCTGGGGCAGGGGTTCC
>NW_010252283.1:7723-8057 GCF_000690775.1 Eurypyga helias
ACGCTTTCTCTCTCTCTCCAAGGATTTCCTGATGCTTGGAGCAGATGTTCAGTATCAGCCTCGGGAATGAAGATAGGGAGACAAGCGAGACCTCGAGCACCAAAAATGGCCCCTTCACCCCTTCCCTGCTGCCGGAGCTGAAGACCCCCGGTTCTGCTGCAGCGTCCCTCTTGCCACGTCCCGGGGCAGAAGCACCCCTGGGGCCCAAACCCAGCGTCCCCCAGCTGGGAGCCCACCCTGTGGTACCCAGAGCTGAGGGTCCCTCTCCTCTCAACCCCACCCCGGCCCCCTCCCCTCCCGCTCCCTGTGCCGGAAGCGGCTGGTGGCAATAAAG
>NW_010252285.1:0-1824 GCF_000690775.1 Eurypyga helias
TCCTGGCTGAACCCAGCACATAAGGTTTTATACAAAGATAGTGCAGTGAGGGGAGAATGCCTGAACTACAATTCACCATTCACTGTTAGCTGGAGCCTCCTAGGTGCTGAGGACTTTTTGCCTGTGGAAGCCTTATTGTTGTGATAGTTGAGAGCTAATGAAAGTGTGAGGAATATAGGTCAGGCCAGACTAGGAAAGTGAAAAAATTCTACTGAAATCAAGAGTAGATAGAAAACATTACTTGTGGATAGTAAGTTACAGAATGACTCGCACAGTTGCAGATGCACACATGTACCTCCAGCGGTAGGGAAGGGCTCCGCAGCTGCAAACGCTGTAACTCTCCCCTTACCCGTCTCGTTTGGCTGAGCTTTACCTTACTGATAAGCAGCAGCGACGCTGTCTCGACCAACCTCCAGATTGCCGCTGTGATATTGGCAGACAGTGCCATACATAGGTCTTCATTCCTCTTATGTATCTTTCCATGCTGAAAGAAACATGCATAAGTCATCCAGTCCAACACCTGCTCAAAACGGGTTCCGTAAGGATCTGTCCTGTCTGGTCTTGAACACCTCCAGGTGTGGAGATTTCACCACTTTTCTGGGCAGTTGGTTCCAACATTTGACCACTCTCATAGTGTGGTGGGTTGACCTTGGCTGGAGGCCATGTGCCCACCGAACCACTCTCTTGCTCCCCTTCTCAGCTGGACAGGGTAAGTGTATGAGAAGTCCTCCCTCTGAGTGTCAGAGACAACGTGTGATGAACTGACCAGAGCCCCCATTCCCCATCCCCTTGTGCTGCTCGTGGGGAGGAGGTAGAGAAAGTTGGGAGTGAATTTGAGCCAGGGAAGGAGGGAGGAGTGTGAGGAAGGAGTGTTAAGATATGTGGTGTTAGTTCTCTTTTACTCTGATTTCATTGGTGATAATTTTTTCCTCTAATTGTGTCTGTTTTGCACATGATGGTAATTGCTGAATGCTCTCTCTCTGTCCTTATCTTGAGCCATGAGCCTTTCATCATAGATTCTCTTGGTAGCAGAGGATATGTGGTCACAGAGGTGAGGGTTGGAACCTCTCCTCAGGTGGTGCAGGGAGAAGGGAAATGGGGGTTGTGGTCAGTCCATCACACATTGTCTCTGCTGCTCCTCCCTTCTCAAGGGGAGGTCTTCACACTCTGCCCCTGCTCCAGTGTGGGGTCCCTCCCATGGGAGACAGTTCTCCACGAACTTATCCAATGTGAGTCCTTCCCACAGGCTGCAGTTCTTCACCAGTTGCTCCAGTGTGGCTCCTCTGTGGGGTCGTAAGTCACAGCAAACCTGCTCCAGCCTGGCCTCTTCTTTCCATGGGGACACAGCTTCTGCCAGGAGCCTACTCCAGCACAGGCTGTCCATGGGGTCACTGACTCCTTTGGGTTCATCCCCCTGCTCTGGTGTGGGGTTCTCCCTGGGCTGCAAGTGGGTTTCTGCTCCCTCGTGATCCTCCATGGCTGCAGGGCACAGCCGGCCTCACCATGGTCTGCACATGGGCTGCTGGGGAATCTCTGCTCTGGCACCTGAAGCACCTCCTCCCCCTCCTTCTCCACTGACCTTGGGGTCTCCAGAGTTGTTTCTCTCACGTCTTGCTCTTTTTTTCTCTGCTGCAAATTCTCTTCTCCTCCAGTTTGGGTTTTCCCCCCCCTCGCTTCTTAAACATGTTATCCCAGGGGCATTATGACTGTGATTGGCTCAGCCTTGACCATCAGCAAGTCTGTCTTGGAGCTGGCTGGCATTGGCTCTGTCAGGCACAGGGGAGGCTTCTGGCAGGTTTTTGCCGAAGGCGCCCCTGCCGCCCC
>NW_010252285.1:1903-5670 GCF_000690775.1 Eurypyga helias
ACTTTGTTTTTTTTTTCTTCTTTTTTTTTTTTTTTTTTTGTACTGAGGATTTCCAAACTGGACACAGTATTACAGCTCTGTGCTGATGTGCTCTGGTGTCCTTGGCTGAAAGAAACTGGTTACCTTGCACCCATGGTTGTTCACTAGGTATCTTCAAGATCTGGGTCAGAACAGAAACAGAGTATATGATCTAGAATCACAGAACGGTTTGGGTTGGAAGGGACCTTAAAGACCATCTAGTTCCAGCCCCCCAGCCATGGGCAGGGACACCTTCCACTAGACCAGGTTGCTCAAAGCCTCATCCAACCTGGCCTTGAACGCTTCCTGGGTTGGGGCATCCACAGCTTCTCTGGGCAACCTGTTCCAGTGCCTCACCACCCTCTCCATGAAGAACTACTTCCTGATATCTAATCTAAACCTCCCCACTTTCAATTTAAACCTATTACCCCTTGTCCTGTCACAACAGGCCCTTGTAAAATGTCCCCCCCAGCTTCCTTGTAGCACCTTCAGGTACTGGAAGGCTGCAATAAGGTCTCCCCGGAGCCTTCTCTTCTCCAGGCTGAACAAGCCCAACCCTCTCAGTCTTTCATCATAGGAGAGGTGCTCCAGCCCTCTGAGCATCTTTGTGGCCCTCTGGACTCGCTCCGGATGTTTTGTTCAAGTTGTCTTTTATTCAGTACCAGTTTCTCCAGCTTTATTTTTTCTTTCCTGTATTGACTTGAGATATCTTATAGTGATGCTCTGATGTGCCTAGTGCTGTCAGTCAGTGGGGAGTCTCGGTTTAACCATTGTGGAAGGAGCATCTGCTTTAATTTTTAGCTGAATCTTAAGCCCTGCACTTCAGTAATGCGGTTCTGTAGACGAGCACATGTCCTGCAAGCCAATATACAGGATCAGAAAGCATTGCTGTCAGCAAGTGGAATGCGGTTCCTTTAGAGGCTGGTAAAGTAATGTCTCAGCACAGTTTTGTCAGGCCTAAAAGCACGTTATTTTAAACTTGATGGAAAATTGGTTGGCGGACCTTTTGTTATCATAATGCAGCCTGGGGTATTAATGTTCACATCCATGCCAAATTCCATTGCAGATAACTGTTTTTTTTCCCTGACGTTTCACTTGTGTTTGCATAAGATTAAATTGCTTACATATTTCATTTTAGAGGTGACTGCAGTTTAATGGCTGACAGAATTGACCACATTGTTTTAATATCCATTTCAGGCACATTTAGATCAGAGCATTATTATTATTTTGTTGTCCTTTAGAGTAGCCAAATTCCTGTGTTTTTGAAAAGATGATTACAAAAGCATGTAAGTGTGGGTGGTTTTTTTTTTTTGTTTCTTCTGTTTGCTATATGTCTTCCTTGATGTTAAGCAAATGTTTGAAGACTGAAAAAAATAAAATAAAAATCTATCAGTCCTTGTTTTAAAACATAGGAGCATTGTGCTGTTAAAAAGAAATGTGCCCATGAACTCCTGGGTTTTAATCAGCACTCCAGTACCCGGTTGGAGCGAGTCCAGAGGAGGCCACCAAGATGCTCAGAGGGCTGGAGATATGTCTTCCTTGATGTTAAGCAAATGTTTGAAGACTGAAAAAAATAAAATAAAAATCTATCAGTCCTTGTTTTAAAACATAGGAGCATTGTGCTGTTAAAAAGAAATGTGCCCATGAACTCCTGGGTTTTAATCAGCACTCCAGTACCCGGTTGGAGCGAGTCCAGAGGAGGCCACCAAGATGCTCAGAGGGCTGGAGCACCTCTCCTATGATGAAAGGCTGAGAGAGTTGGGCTTGTACAGCCTGGAGAAGAGAAGGCTCCGGGGAGACCTTATTGCAGCCTTCCAGTACCTGAAGGGGCTACCAGGAAGCTGGGGGGGGCATTTTACAAGGGCCTGCAGTGACAGGACAAGGGGGAACAGGTTTAAATTGAAAGTGGGGAGGGTTCGATTAGATATCAGGAAGAAGTTCTTCACGGAGAGGGTGGTGAGGCACTGGAACAGGTTGCCCAGAGAAGCTGTGGATGCCCCATCCCTGGAAGTGTTCCAGGCCAGGCTGGATGAGGCTTTGAGCAACCTGGTCTAGTGGAAGGTGTCCCTGCCCATGGCAGGGGGGTTGGAACTAGATGATCTTCAAGGTCTTTTTCAACCCAAACCATTCTGTGATTCTATGATTCTCTACTATTGTGTTGGTATAGTTTGCTGTGTGTTAAAGCATATTAGGTAAGTTCATATGCATGACTTTTATTATCCCATGTGGTTTTAGAGATTTTAGTAAACTTAAAAAGACAAGAATGTTTGCTCTTAGTACTAAAATATTGCCTCTTCCCGAGCAGAGCAGCTGTTAAGCCTGAATACAGCACTTCAGAAAAGGAAGTTTCATAGTATCTAAGTCAGATGTAAGCTAAATAGGACCATTGGCAGGACAATGTAATTACCCAGTGCGGACCTGGGACAGGATAGTGGGACCAGTGATCCTTTTTTTATGAAGTATACCAGGAAATGTTTAATGGCCATGAACCACCTTTTGGAATCGAATCGAGAAATCTTTCGATAACCAATTAAGCATTTTTCCTACTACTAACTCAAAAGGTACAATTCTTAAACTGTATTTGGGCTGCTCATGGGTTGCAAAATAAACCTTCTAAAATAAACTTACCTTGAGTCATAAATTCAAGTCCATGCTTTAAAAAAATTGAAGCTGGAACTAGGTGATTTTTTTTAAAGAACCTGAGTAATATTTATCAAAAAAGGCAGCTCCGAAACCAACCAGCTAAACAAAAAACCTCCAACTCCTCAGTATCTCATCAGAACTCACATGCTGAGCATTAGCCTTTTGCAACTGGCACTGCTCTAGCCATTTCCAAGAGCTAGGCCTTTATGTTTGTTGCTGTCATTGCTCTGGCCTGCCTTCCGCTCTGTTGCTGTGCGTGCTAGGAGAAGCTGGCTAACCTAACTCCTGCACGGTGCTTTCTCACCCAGCCCTGTCCTCAAAGAACGTCTGCTGGAATAAGCGTACCTGAGCTGCAGCAGACTCCCCTGGTCCTACCTGGTTGCCAGCAGCCTCCTGTTGAAAGAAAAACAGAGTCGAGTCTGGTATTTTGTTCAAATAATAAAAATCAAGAAGATATTATTTGGAGTACAGATTCATCATTCCAGGACTGGCGAGCCCAGCCTGGGGTTTTCTTTTAAGTCTTCTCTCCACAAATTAATGAGGTCTGATTCTGCTTGGTTCATGAGTCCTGATGAGATCAAGGTGCATCAAGCTTGCATGGTGCATTTCAAAATTACTCGGAACAGATGGTCTCGTGGCTTATATACAAATGTTAACATCAGCTCTAACACTGAAAAACATTGGTTTGAGTTTCAGTTCTCCCCAGGTGTTTGGTAGCATGCTGGAAGGATTGATTTGTAAAGGCTTTTTTGTTCTTTTTATTATTATTCAAATCCCCAGTAGTCACGAATGATGGGGTTTTACTTGTTTGGGATTTTTGTTTTGAAGAGCATGAGTAGGGTGGCTGAGAAATTCTGGAAATGCTGTGTATGACAGTTCTGTGTGAGAGGTGAGCTGCTAGACAGAGGCCAGGCAGAGGTCTGCAGTTTCTTTCTGTGTCTCCTCTCTGAGGTGGGGGTAGGATCCTAGTGAAAGCAAAAAGAAAAGCAGCTCATATTCACTTCATGGGAACCTTCTGCTCCTCTTCTTTGAGAACAAAACTCTAGCCTGCCAAGTTAGGTCCCTGCTTCATGAGCTTTTGTGGAAATGAATCATAGAATCATAGA
>NW_010252286.1:0-3129 GCF_000690775.1 Eurypyga helias
CCGAGGGTGTGTTGTCATCTTTGTTTTGGTGGTGTTGTTTTGTTTTCCAGGGGATTTGGGACAATAGCTGGAGTGGATTATTCCTTCCCGTAGGCAATACTTCCCTGTATGGGCTTCAGGATGCAGTTGGAGGCTCGGGAACAAAGCGGGCATCTAATGTCAAGGTAACTGGTCCCCTTCCTTTGTTTATGCTATTGTTAATGACGGGGCTCACTCAGCCCTGGCCTCAGCCGTGCTCTATGGCATTAATACTGACTTGAGAGAACGGGCAGGGCAACGAAACACCAAAACCCAGGACAACAGCAGCGTCCAGCCCAAGCCCAGTTCTTCAGGTGAAACACGCCTCTGCTGGGCTGCTGAGAAGGCTACTGTCATCTCGCCTGGTATTCACAGAGGTACGCGTACCGTTCACAAGATTAAACACGTCCGTCTCCATCATTAACACCTAGGGGAGACACTGTAACCCTGTCCTTCGCTCCAAAATTCAAAGGGAAGAAGCGTTATTTTCAAACACCTGCTACTGGAGCATGAGGGAATTCTCAACATGCTAAAAAAAAAAAAACCCACCCTAAATTTTAAAATCTAACAAAATAATTCTTTTAATTACGGCAGTCTAAACGTACCAGAAACCTGAGCGTTTATTGACTCATTTTCTTCTTCTCGAGGTAGCGGATGGTATTTAAAGTTCAACATTTCACACAGCTCCTTGTTTAGTTTAATTTCCTTGACAATCTAGGCGATTTCAGCAAACAGTTAAGAATTTTGGTACACATTTGGGTATGGATCTGCATAAAATAGAGAAGGCGGCAGAACTGAGGAGAGGATATTTTATTATTTTAGGAAGAGGAGGGAGTGTGTGTTTGCATGTGTGTGGGGATGCACGGGAGAGAGAAACAAATGGAGAGAGAGCCTTGCACCTTACATTTAGTCTGTGGGCTTTAGTGTGGACTCTGGAACAAATATCTATTAGATTTCTCTGAGAAACGTCCCATTCGGGCAGATGGGCCCCTGCTTTCAATGAGAGATCCAGAAGACGAAAGAAATGTGTGTTACTCCAGTACAATCCTTCACCAACCCATTTTTTTTCTCCCCCTTTAGAAAGATTAGTTTCAGCTCCGCTATCCTGGGCCCATTTTCTGTCAGGGAAGGTATATAATAATGATCAATGCCCAGCACTTCTCATTTCTTTTGTACTTGGTAAATATTCGCCATGTCTCCAACTTGGAAGGGAGGTGGAGAGATGAGCCCAAACTCAGCTTCAGAAGATGTCCCTGTCCTCTGGCTCCCACCAGCACTCACACAGAGAGGGGAAAAAATTCCAAACAACCAAACCAACCCACCCAGAAGACCCTCCAGCCCACACCTCCCCCTACAGCCACGCGCTCGCTTTTGGTATTTTAGCTGCCTGCTTCGTGAAGTGCTCTACATACATCGGGCTACCTGGGTTTATGCCACCAGCTCGGGGTGTACATTAGTACTCCAGTTGAAAATGGAGCCTGGAGTTGTTGAGCAAACAGTTCCCGCTCGACTGTAGTGCGGGCTGAATGCTGTATAGTCAGCTCTATGGAGCGCTGGCAGGGAAGTAGCACCAAGCATTTCCAAAACTAATAACAAAAAGGTTACTATATATAAAACGTTTATACAGCCCACACTGCCTCAAGTTGTTTAAATTTCGGCTTGATGCACACAAATATAGCAGCCATGCGGTTCCCCATTAGCCAGCCCTTGCTTTTTTAAATCAATTCATTTCAATTTGAAAGGATGGCCCCAGACGCAAGACAGTCAACAACCCTTTGGCTTTCTCCACTCAACGTGGACCTCAGGAAGAAATAGCGCCTGTCTTTGTCATTTCCCACACTATCTCAGCGCCTTGGCGTTGTGTTTGAGAGCAGGCCTACTACGGGTGAGGGTAACAGTCCCCAGCTGGTTTCCCCTTTCTAATCCGTTTTCCCCCTTCTCCTCTTAGGCTCCTTCCAAGGAAAAAATAATTCTGCAGGGACCCTGTGCCTGGACTTAGGAGGGAATGGCGCAGCGGTGTGATCTGAAAGCACCGTCCCTGTGGGTCGAAGCTCCCCACTGCATCGTGTGCCTTGCAGGAAAGGTAGCGAGGGGATCCCTTGGAGTAACCAGGCATCTGGCCATCAAGGTGTGGTGATCCACTTCACGCTCCTGAGAGAGGAAGTTTGTTCCCAAACCAAATACTTTGTGGTGCTCTGTACTGGTGTCGAATCGGTTCGAACTATCCCGAGACTAAAATAAAGATCCCCGTTGTGATATGCCAGTGAGCTCGTCTTGCTAAACCTCCCCTGTTTGCGTCGAGGGTAACGAGCTGATGTAACGCTGTCTTTTCACCCCACCGATGTGTGCAACAGGAACAATTCAGAAAAGTTCTGTTTAGCCTTTTTTTTCCCTTGTAGTTGAAGAAATGCAAGCTATCAGAAACAAGCCTCTGTTTGAAGGTACAGTTTTCAACATGCGAGTGGGAAACATATGTACTGGCACAAATCACCCGCTCTGTAAGGGCTGTGCTTGGATTTTGGCTTTTAATCTCAACTCTGTTAAAGAGAGAGAGAGGGATGTAAAATGGAAGGGAATGTGATTATTTATGCTGTAGCCTTGTGATACTCATCCTATAACCGTTGGGGAGAGAAGCAAAACACTCTGCTAAAGCTTTGGGTGAGCCTGAGTTTCAGGGGGACTCTAGTTTTCACAGGTTCTCACTTCACTGTCTTTCTTCCCTTGGTATTTGTTATGTGGGGTGGTTTTTTTTGTCTGCTGTTTTACGTTTTAAAGTGAGTAGAGACTAAATCCTGCTGAGAGAGCGCGCAAGCTCGTCGCAGGCTCACATTTGGAAATTGCCTACCCCCTTTGACCACCCCCCTTCAAGCCATCCTCCCCCTTTTCAGAGGAGAAAAGAAAACATTAAAAGAGAAAAGTGGTGGTAGGGGGGGTGGTTTGAGGGAGGAGGGACCCCCTGATTCCTCAGTGACCTGCACAGCCTGGACAGAGCTCCAAGTTTCCCCTCCCGCAGGCAAACTCCGTCGGGAAAAACCACATGCCTGAACTTTTAATGTGGGTGGGTGAGGGTGTGTGGGGGGGTGTCATTTCAGGCTCACTTTTAGCACTTTC
>NW_010252287.1:0-31260 GCF_000690775.1 Eurypyga helias
CTAACCATTCTATGATTCTAATAACATATAACAATCACATAGTACTCAAAATTATACAGGTTACGTGGATCTACATCTTTAACAGGTACAGGAGATTCTTGCTTAGAATAATTTTAACACAATTACTCCTTCCCCAGAATGCAATTCAGTGACCCTTCCCTTGACTGTTCTCCTTCCTAACCCCTGAAGAGGAGCTGAAGACTCCTTGTACTGACTACACTTTTTAATATTGTAGTAGGGCAGAAGCCTAGATTGCGGCATTTTCTTGCTTTCACCTGCGTGAGAGACAAGAATATGGATACATATTTCAAGAACTCCTTCATTAGAAGGACTGTTTGGGTAAAGTGCTCCTGAAAGACATAATCCATGCAAACCCCCAAGCAACTGACTCAGGCACAACTGTTTGACTAAAAAGAAATGTTTAATCTGAAGGAATTTTAAACAGAAACACACTGAAGGTAGTACAGCTCTGGAAAGAACCAAAAGCAACATGGTTCTGCTACTGTCTATTTCCCACTGGAAGCAAAGAATGAAACGATGAGTTTTCAACAACTTCAGCAGTGAGAAACCATGGTAAGGAAATGAGACTTCCTTGGAACATGGAGAGAACTGTAGAGAGAAGCAGCAAAAGAAAGAATTCTGAGTACTGTATAGGAGGTACTCTTACAAATGGCTAAAATGCTGCGTAAACTTTGTGCAACTTCTTTTCAGTAATTCTGAGCTAAAAACAAGGCTATTTTTACAAATATGAAGTCTTTTGTATTTCTTAGCAGGCAGTCACTGAAGTCTGAAATTCACAGGAAAATCTGTTAGGATTAAACACTTTCCTATTAAAAAGGACAGTTTGTCCAACTCCTATTCCAGTTCTCTAGTCAAAGAGAAGCACACAAGCAAATCAACAGAGTTTCTTTGAAGAAAACCATTATTTACCACTCTGGCAAAAATTCACGGTTTGCTCCACTGAATTAGGGAGCCATCGGCAAAGAACATGAGCAATACTGACAAGAGCATCATACCTGGAAAAGCATGACCCATTCTCAGCAAAGTACATTGCAATCATTCACATCTCAATAAGCAAAAGCAGGCTGCCACCAAGAACCCCATGGCACAAGGTGTTCACAGCAGTCGCCACAAAGGTGCATCACCCCACTCAGAGGCATGCAAGACACGAGTCTGATCGAAACACGGTTATCAGAGTATCCTCAGTCTAAAGAAAGGAGTTGAAAACATCCTCTCTGGCCTCTGCTCTGCATTGAAATAGGGCAGGAAGGAACATTGCAAAAAGACAAGTATCTCAATGACAGGCTGAAGTTAAAAACATACTTTCACAGTGCAATAAGGTCTCACAGAGAAAAAACTGAAAAGAATTAGCTAGTTTATAAGGCATCACTCTTAAAACTCATTGTAGATAGCACTGACAATACTGGTGATGTAAGTTCAATGTCAAATAAACCAGCTGAGTGTCCAAAAGAAAGCTGTTATCCCAGTAGCGCTGAGGGAGATTTCTGTGCCTAGTTCAACTAGCCAAAAGGGTTCAACGCCTGTGATGTCCAGAACTGGGTTTATACATACTGAGTTAAACAAGCCATCCTCCCGTATGAGAACCCTGTAGCACCATGCTGAGCCACGGCTGGTAGAGGACAGCCATGGACAAGTCAGGATGTAAACGGGCCTCTGACTGGGCCCAGAAATCGCCACGGCAATGAACGCAAGGCAAGCACTCTGGGGGTGCTCAGGCATTTGGTATTAGAGCTGAAGACAGTTTTATTGTAGGAGAAGGCAGCAAAAGGATAATGCAAAACATGGCATGATGCTGCAAGAATGCCTGAATGAAGAAACAGTTTTCTAATAAAAAAAGTTAGTTGAAACACTTAGTTCTTTAAGGTTATTCTGCAGCATGCAGTACACAAAAGAAGGAAAACCCCCTAGTTAGTGCTGTAATGAGGGACAGTCTGAACAGCAAACAGCTCCTAAAAGGTAGATAAAAGCCCCCCTCTCAGATTGCAATTCTTTTTGATTCCATTTGACGGGTATAGTTTCTGACATTCTGTTCTTCAGTAAAGAGCAGGAGGACAGCAACAGCTTAAAGGCTAATGACACCGTAAGAAGTTTAGCACTTTAACTGAAACTTCCAGAGTACGCAGCAAGCGAAGGGGACAGAAACAGTGAAAAATGTGAACACTCCACTCTCTTCTTATAGGTATTTGCAATGACAATAGCAAAGAAGAGAGTGCATATTTCACATTAGGGCAGAAGGAAGACTAGTCAACAACATTTTCGCTTTTTTGCACTAGATTATGTCCATTTCGTGCCAGAACAGGCTATAATATGCTTGAAGAAAAAACAATACGCAAGTAAGTATTTCTCTATCATGAAATTATCCTTTAAGATACAATACTCTAATTTGTCAAGAATAGGAAGTACGTTTGACAGCATAGTTTAAGTCACATCTACATTTTTTTTTTAAATAAAGCAATTTTTAAAATAAAATCTTTAAAGATACTAGAAACCAAAAAAGTCAAGTAAAATTATATCCTTTAAAGTGTAACCCAGTGATATCATTGCCCTTAGAAATGCAGAACATCTTTCTTAAACTTACCTCTCCTCCATTAACATACTCCATCACAAAACACAATCGATCCTTTGTCTGGAAGGAATATTTCAAGGACTTGCAAAGAAAACAGCAAAACCAAACCAGTTACCATCTTGTATTAACCCAATTTCTTGCCTTTAAACTGTAACAAAATTTATTTTTATCATCTTAAGCAAACAATTCTGACTTGGTGAGAACTTTCAGAGTAATTAAGTGTAACTTCCTATCTGGTGCTTGAAATGAGTTAACACCAAAACCCCCATGTCTTCCCTCATCTCTGCCACATGGCCATTGATATGAAAACACTATGCTTATTAAAAGAAAATACTAAGTAGTTACTCAAATACACAATTTTCTATATTTTAACACAAGTAAGAAAAAAAACTTCCCCTATATTAAAATACAACATGTTAATTATCTTGAAATTGATGAAAATATTTTCTAATATACTCTCTGAGCAGTGGAATCAGAATTATTTCTACAGAAGAAAGTCAGTTGTAAAATTACAACTATTAATCATAATTTGTCATGAATCTCAAAATTTTCATCTTCTTTTCAATATTTTGCTCTTATTAAGTATTAACCATATGAAAACAAAGACACTGAAGTAGTGGGGTTTGAGTTTTGTTGCTTGATGGGCAACTTATGTTAAACAAAGAGTTATTTTTAACAGTTCATTGAATTCTTAATTAAGTTTTCTTGGTAAAAATTACTTCCTTGACACTGTGTGAAATCAATAACTTTTATTATAAGAAAGTGTTCATATACAAAAAATGCACATCAGTTACATTCTACAGGTAAATTTGTTTTCAGTGAGTTAACCTTTACAAAAGTATTAGAAACTTTATTTCTGAGCTCTTAAATACATATTCCGGTAAAGGATATCATAAACACCAGATAGCTACCATTTGTTTATGGATCGTCATGAGAAAGACTTCAAAATTTGTTTGCAATGTTCATAATGAAATACCCATTATTTTGAAAATTACCTGTTAACGTACTTAAAACTAATTGCTAATACTTACTGTTAAAAAAGGGTGTCTGGTGTTTTTCAATACCCTGCTTTCTGTAAGTGTATGAGCCACTTCATCCTGAGAAATAAAGAGTAGAAGTCTGAATTAAGATTTAAAACTGTTATGTAATTAACCACAAGAAGTCAACACACTTGAAAAGAGAAATTTACAGTACAGTTTTAGAAGATGAACAAACCTGAAAGAAACATGAAAAATAATTCACATTTTTTGATAAAAGATTCTGGAACAAACTTAAGTTTGGCGATACAATTTAAGATATTTTATTTTTTTCTTTTCTTGTTTGAAAACGAACTTTTTAACTTTAAATTCAATGCATGGACAGCATAAATGACACTATTGGATTTGATAATTTAAAATCACAGTCATCACAACTTTGCAGTTCTGGTAGGAATCTTCTGAACACCCTATCTACTGGGGGACTGAGTTAATTTGCAAGAAACATGCACAGGTAGCAACTGACAGGCATCTATAAAGCCTAGTCTAATCTAGCCTAACATTAAGTAAAGACAGTTTTTTGTTTTTTTTAAACATTCACTTAGCTTGGTGTTTGTTTTGTTTTTCTTTAAAACAACATTGCCACACAAAACCCCCTCCTCATCCCCCAGGCTGTCCTAACCGGCCAGGTGAACAGTGCTCCTCAGAGCAGGCCCAACCTCCTTCCCCAAGAACACAGACCTCCATCCATGGGACATATCCACCCAGTCCCCATTTCCAGCCAGATTTTGAGAAAGGGCAATTAAGAGAGAGTCAGTGACACTCTCCTCTTCACAAGCCTGAGCGGGTAGGTTACCATAAGCACCGTGCCAAAGGGAGAGAATAATATTTTGGTCAAAGAAAATGGCCGGCACTAACCCAGCCACCGCGGGTGTTTGTGCCACAGGAAGCTCACCCGTGCTCATCCATCTGGGTGGCTGCAGGGTAGGGGGCACGTCGGGGGCAAGGAGGAGACTGGAGGGGTGACAACAAGGCCCCAAGGGCAGGGCTATGGGCCCTCATGCCACCAGGACTGCAGAGCACAGGGGCCAGGCAGGGGTGAGGGGAGGAGGAGGGGAGGAAGAGGGCTTGCCCGGCGCTGCAATGGCGAGCAGCTCCTGAAACGCAGGGCATTTAGGTTTGCATTATGTATACACGGCCATTTTATGCAATTCTACCAGTAGTACACGCCAGGAAAAGGCTACCAGGGGCTGGACCTAAAATACCTGAGAGACACTGGGCTGGTTTAGCCATCTTCTGTAGCACTAAGCTGCTGCTGAGTATTATACAGAACTAAACACTAACTTAGTGCAACACAAATTTCAACCATAACCCTGCAGAAGTAAATATATTTAGTCACACTATACTTTATTATTGCTACAAATAATACCAATATAACATTATTGTACTGCACATGCTTATTGAACTATGCTCGCAAGATAAGGTATTATTAAACTAGAAAGGAAACACAGATGTCAGGAGTTTTAAATTAGACTAAAATTTGTAAAAATAGGAAGTTCAGCGACAACAACAGAGTTAATGCTAACAAATTATGATGCCATTTAGATGAACAGGAGTGTGACACAGTGTATACACTACAACCACACACTGAGGGAAAAACCAAAAAAACACTTCAAGGAGAAAAGCAAGCCTAAAGTTTTATTTATTTATAAGCCTCAGTGGTTCACCACGTATGGGGCATAAAAAGCTATCAATGGCCAGTTTTTCTGGCATTGCCTCAGAAGTTTGTAATATTGGTTGCAATTCCCTGGTAAGTGTAGTATTAATCTGTCATGAAAATTTAGAATCAACAGATTTAGTCTGAACTGGGCAGATGCTGTATAGCCTTCTAGATACAGCTGTCAATGCACCACTTTTCAGCTGCGCATTATGTTGTTATGGGTATGACCTTCTATAGTGCATGTTATATCACATTACAGGTCGAGCTGGGACTGCAGATCTGTTCTACCTAGTGACCATATCCTTAGCACTGATCTTCAGTGTTAAATGTTATTGATAAATCCCCATGGCATACTTACACACCAACGGGGCTAGACAGCTACGTTCAGACTAAAGTCTGCTTTTGTTTTCAGTTTGAGGTGGAGTGGAAAATTTGGTATTTGGTGACTATAGGGAAAAAACCATGATCTGAGCATAGTCTATTTGTTATTCTTTCATCCGTTTATCAGTATACAACCATACTAAAGAAAATTTAGAAGGACTCGCTTCAAAACAAAATTCCAGGTCTGAGGAAGTCAAATTTAAAAGATCAAGGTGCTTCCATTTTCATCACAGGATGAAAGGCATGTTTCCTCACACACTTTATCTTGTCAGTCTACAAATAAGCAGAAAACCAGACCCTGGTCTGCTTCAGGGAGTGCCACGTTCGGCCCAGTCTATCACTGAGCTAGTTTCCTGGTTTCAAGTAAACAGATCAATCAACTGATGCATCCCTGATTTCTTCAAAATTTCTCTGGCTTTATACATACTTCCATTTTCACTCAACAGAGAGAGACAAAGTTATCTGAGAAGCAGTTTTAACCCTTCAAAAAATTCAGTGATATTGTAGCAGTCAGCAAAGTAAAGCAAAAAAAAGACCCCTAAAATTCAAAAATGTAAGGTTTATTTTATTAATACAAAGAAACAAGCTGAAATGCTTCTGAAGCAGAACAGGAGCTGATAGCACTCAAGACATCAGACTCCCCTGATGACCCCCTGGGGTGCCATGGGTGAGCAGAGCACTGGGGAAGGGCGTCAGGCTGGCGACTGGCCCACAGCATGCAACAAACAGACCCCCAGGGCAAGCCACAGGTTGCTGCCATTTATAAAGCCTTCTCAGAAGGACTACTGAGATGCTCCTTTCCATGCAGAATCAGAATAACGCAGCAGCGATACCCTCTTTTCTTTCTGTACGTCCTGATTATGAAGAAGAAAAGGGCACTCGGTTGCTGCTACTCCAAGTTGTGTACATCCCAACCAGCCTCAATGCATGCGAGGCAGCTGCTAAGGGCACACAGAACTCGGGTCAGTCTCTTCTCTGCTAAAAACATAAATTTAAGTCTCTCCCCCGGCACCACGGCTGGTTTAAATGACACTCAAGAAAACATAATGGTTTTGAGGTTTCTACTCCTCTATCAAATTCAAGTGAAACCGATCAACACATTCAAAAGTGGATTATAAGACACCGGGAAAAAAGCGTGCAAAATGGATACACGTAGGTTTTTTGTACTCTTGTTTTCTGAAGATGTGCACATATTTCTGTCAAACTCAGTTACCAGCAAAAATCCAATGCAGCTTATGTATTAGATACTGATTATTCCATTCTAAAAAAAAAGAAAAGAAAAAAAATTAAAACTATAACCTTCCTTACCTTTGCAATAATGACTTCTTTTTTCAAAATCTTCATAGCATAATATTTTCCACTAGCCTTCTCTCGGACCAGGATAACTTTGCCAAACGTGCCTTTGCCCAGTAGTTTTAAATAATCAAAATCATTCATTGTCTATAAGGAGCAAAGAATAAGGGTTAGTAAAACCTATGCCACCCAGTTCCAATATGCACACAAGTGTGTCCTCATATAACCAAATGCTGTTACATGTTCAATATAAGAAGAACAGTTTACAAAACCAGGTACACTTCTACAATCAAATTTCTAATAGTTAACCGTATCCTTAAACCACTAGGATATATTGTTCAATATTGTTATAGTTCTCTGAACTCAAGTACTGCACAGTATACTACACACACACACTTGTTTTTACAAAGCACACACAGAACAAAGTCTCAGCCTATACCAGCATTTCATGAATGCTCCACATCTAAGCAAGTTCATCAATTCATGTATTACCAGAGACATAAGAAAGTGGCATATCAGTAGGTCTTGTGTAAGACCAACCACTGCACTGATAGCTTTTTCGAAACATACACAATCCTCACTGCAGTATTATACCAGTAAGACCCTACTTAGTCTTTCCATTAGAGGTGGACTTTTAAAAATTTGAATACAGATTACAATTACATGGGTTTTACATTAATCAATCTGTCTCTGAAAAGGAAGAGGTGGCAAGTTTTCCTCTTTCACTTGACTCCATTATAGTGATCGTTCAAGCATCTAGCATCACCCTAGTTTTGCAGGTTAAATGTAGTACATCCAAAAGATGTTTCCACCAACAGGCAATTTGAGTCCAGTAGGTTTATCAGCTCAACTGGAGTGTCACACACTGCAGGAGTATGACCAGACAACCTCAGATTCCAAAGCAGTTTAGCCACTTTCATAAGTACAAAGATTGAGTCAATAATCATCTTAGTTCTGCAAGTTCATTTCACAGCCAGCTCAGGAGCATCGACACTATGGTCGATGCAAAGATGAGGATGCAGAAAAAGCAGCATCGTACTGAGAATGCAGCAAATGCACAGGGTCATCTTTTCTCAAGAAGTCTTTTCAGGAATTAAATCTTTTTTCCCATTTAATGGTTGGTGGTAGCCTCTAAGTAAACTAACCTTGGTGAGTTCCATTTTTTGCTTACATGTAAATATACTTAAACATTTTGCACTGACAGATCTTGTCTGCCAAAACCACCTCACATCAGGAAGAACAAAACTGCATTTATCCTAGTAAGAAACACGATTAACAGAGATTACAAAGGCTCAGTATACTTTTTACCTAAAGCAAATCCACACAAGTGAGTGTAAAGTTAAAGTTTATGACCACAGACAAATCCTCAACTTTTCCAAAAACTAATATAATGTGTTACAATTAGTGATGTCTGACATAGTATGTAAAGTTGTGATCCAAACACCATGTGGCTACTAGTACTTTATCAACAACAAGTAAGACTTCTCAAATATCCCAGTCAGTACTTTGGAAAGTCAGGCTATCTACTGCAATAGTCCTATGATAACCATCAAGGAAAAACAACTGCCTTTGTGCTAAAGCAGTGAAAATTGACAAAAGCACATGAAAAAACCCCGAAATACATTCAAAACAATTCAGGCAGAAGATGAGTAATTCCGGGCAGAATCCTCCATACCTTCAATCATAAGCTATTGCATTCCCCAAGAAAGAATGGCCAACAGCTTTATTGATAAAGAATACTGAGTTAGTGATCATAATAACTTCTAACAGTCAAAAATGTATGAGATCATAAGCAGCCTCAAAGTGGTAACTTTCTCCCATACTTCTGATACTCTTCTGAGAGGCTGGACTTAAGAGAGGGACTATCAGAGTCTAAATAAAACCAGCTCAGAAAAGCAGCCTTTTGTCCGCACACAGGAGGATCTTGGCTCGATTATCACAGACACGGGTTGGATGCTAAGGGCACCAAGCCAGACAAATCGAAAGACTCATTTGCTCAAAACTTGCTTACATAACATTCATCAAAGCAGTCATGTATCTAGCTGCAAGATCAGTGAAAACAAGCTAAAAAATACATGTATAAGAGGAAGGTAGTATGTTTGCAAGATTTGAGCCATGGCTTAACAGCAGGAAATGGCGGTAATGTTAGTTCTAAGAATAAAGTCTCCTGATGCTTGCATTCTTTAGAAGTTCAGCAGAAGGCTTGGACATGATACGCAGTAGCTCAGAAAAAGTCTGCCAAAGAAGACAAGACCTTGGGAGATAAAACCACAGTTGCCATAGTTAAGATCATACTGAAAATGGGTGGAAAAGTGGAAACACTTCCTAAGCCTGAGAGATGTTGGTAAGCAAGTTTGGAGGCTCCCATAAGATTGGATTCTTTCTCCTTGATGATTTTCCCACCTTCTTCATCCCTACTAAACTCTGAGGATTGAATCTTTTTCCTCATGACATTACTTCTTGTTTTCCTCTGAAAAAATATATTCTTTACTCATCCTGCAAAACAAATTTGTAAACAAAGGAAAAGCATTGAAGCTACAGGAAACTGCACTAACCAAAGAACCGTATGATGTTCAGCCTTCTGTAAAGCCTATTCAGTCCCCTGTGGATGTTCTTTTCCAAGCAATGCACCCTACTACAGGTGTTCAGGATTCCTAACAAGGAGGTAGGTTTTTAAAATTCCTGATCTGCACAAAGACTATACCACTTGGAGTTTTCCTCTGACTTTATCAGGAAGAAACCCTACTTAGAAGGAATAGTCCAGCAAGAAGTCACAGCAGTTTGCTAACTATTTGTAGTGCTCCAAATTTTGGTGATGCTATTACTGTAAAACTTAAGAGATGCATTGACACCATTAAACAAATTGCAAAAAAAAAGAAAAGGTGCTTTTGGTTCTTCCAGCTAATCTGGCCAGGGACGTTGCTTTCATGTCTGGTCAAATCAAGTTCCACATCCTAAAGACTGTTTTTCGTAAACCTTTTGCTACTTTTTTAGAGATGAACAGGCCCACTCCTCTCTGTCTCGTTTCTTAATCTGATTATGCTCTTCTACTCATATGTATACCATCTGGTGCATGCACAAGCAAAATTCACTGGGCTTAGATGTAAAAATCAGGTGACAAAATAAACTTGAAGGACACATTGTGAAAAAATTCCTGAAATGAAATCCGATACCAAAAAAAAAAAAAAACCAATAAAAATGCATTAAGTCATTATGACAGAAATGGTTCCTGATCATATTAACTACAAAAGCTTAAACAGACATTTTCCAGAAACATTTCTATAAAACAGAAACGGTTCTAAAAATATAGATTTTCCCCAATTTCAGTCGACACAGAGGAAGGACAGCTCCCCATCATTGCTGTCACTTAGTATTTTTGATTCCAAAAACTTTTGAGAACCTTTCACGAAAGTCTTCCAGCAGTCAGAAATCTCCAGGGGGATTTTGAGTTTTGGAAAAAAAAAAAAAAAAAAAATCCTTACAGCCATCAGTATGTCCTTGACCAGCTACAAAAACTCCATTCTGCTCTATTATTAGGTGTCGAATATGACCA
The DNA here is from genome assembly GCF_000690775.1 of Eurypyga helias. Classification (NCBI taxonomy): domain Eukaryota; kingdom Metazoa; phylum Chordata; class Aves; order Eurypygiformes; family Eurypygidae; genus Eurypyga; species Eurypyga helias. The sequence goes on from NW_010252287.1 coordinate 10,509, forward strand.
TTTTTCATTTCATCTTTGTTTTGTAGAGTTTGCTTTTGGCTTGTTGCCAAAGCCATTAAATATTCTGCAGCACTGCACATGCACTGTCCCAGCGTCTTATATCAGCATTTCTTAAAGAGTAAGTGGCAAGACAGAAACAAAACTGATCTTCCTTCTCCTCCTGTTCCCACAACCCTTTTTGTTGCATGAGAAGAGTCTCTGCACTGTGAACAAGGAAAGCATCCATTCCAGATAAACTACTTACATTAGACAGCATTAATTCTGACACCTTGAAAACGCTTGTTGTTACGCAGTGGTTTTGTACTCCACTAAGAGGGCACACAGGCTTGGAACAGTGCTCGGATCTTTAATAGAGCAAACCCAAATCCCTTCCACATAATCGCACTGCCTCTCAGGAAGACTGACACCTCGAACGCTGCCTCTGTCTTACTGTCACTTATCATATTTTACCCTGGCGCACAATCATTAAACATCTATGCCGCAAGGCTCAACGTTCAGTGCCAACCTGCCAATGCACGATGAGAGTATTGTTACAGCTGTATATAATTCGGTTTTACTTTTCTACAGGGGAAAAAGGTTAGAAAAATCGCATACAATGAAACATCATGAAAGAACTATGTCTGCACTACAAACTCAAGTTCTCCGAAGTTAGGACATGATAGAAGTAAGATTTCTTTTGACACCTTTGTTATATTCATAAGGGTATAGTTTTCAGCCACTGATTTTTCTACAATTCTTGCTTCATCTAGTGCAATGAATGCAATATGCTCTATGAGTAAAGGCACATGTTCACCATTTCTTTTCATTGTTATCATTCAAAGGCATTCAATTGAATTAGCTATAAGACTGTTTTGCTCCATCAGCAGACTTCCACCTAGTTTTCTACAGGTTTCACTTCTGGCTAGAAAGAAAGAGGCAAGTCCTATAGAAACAGGTTATTATTTCTCGTGCAATTTCAATGCATTTCTTGAGTCCTGTATAGCAAATGTGACACATCCATTTGAATGATCCATTCTTCGAGACTAGTCCATTCTTACAGAAACACAGGACAAAATGGAAATACAAAATAATAAGCAAATCTTGTGTGGCACTGAATCTTTAAAAACTGCTCTTAGTTGTGTGTTTATCCTGTTGACTCTGGAGATACAAGTATGTTATAGCTGACAATGTACATACTCCTACTTACAGCAAAAGCTGTGAAGGACTGCAAAAGAAGAAAAACACAAAAAACATTGTTTTCTCTTACTTCATTGAAAACTAAAGCAGAGTTATTTTCCCAGATAGCAAAAATCCAAGGTCATTAAAAGCCAAATCCTGCTAGCCTTTCTCATGCAAATTATCTAATTTGTACTGGGTATTATTTGCATGAGAAAGGGGGCAAATCTTGTCTGAAGAAAATATTTTATTACCATACTTCTAAAAGAGTAAACAAACAAAAAGGAGAGGACGAAAATACTCAAACAATAAGCAGAATGTTAGCATGTGCCTGAACGGTTGAACTGTGCTTTTCAGAAGTGCTTACCAGATAGCCTATCAAATAAACAAAATGAGAGCAGTTCTGCTTTCTTGAAATGAAACAAGGAAATGCTTTTATGCTTGTAATACACTGAAACCTATGTAGAAATACTATTCCCTGTATATTGTTGTACCCAACCAGGCCATTCTGCAAGTTATTTACATATTAAGTGTTGTCAATTATTTTTTAATGCCATTACCTTTCTTTTATGATGGGTTGTTGAAGCATCCATCTCTTCTTCTCCTATATTGTCTATCTGTGAAGTTGGACTACAGTTCATTCTCTCCTCTTCTTGCCTCTGAAGTCTGTCTGCTACAGCCTGGATTGCTTCTGTCCATTCTTCCCTATCATGAACAAGCCAACATCCCTATTAGAAACTCATAAAATACACGCAAATAAATGGTTTATAATGTTTTTTTCACATTCTACATTGCTTCCATGTTCAATTCTCATGTTACACAGCAGAAGACTCATAAATTAATCACTTCAACTTCCTTCCAAATTCTGCACTGTTAAAAGTGGTGAAGTTGACCAGCATCAAAAAGGATCAGTGCAGGTTATTTTCAAGAGTTACCAGTGTCTGATTTTGTGAATATTTTAAGAGTGAAAACTTGAAAACATTTGCTCCAGGTATAATACAGCTCAGAGCATAGAATGTCATCTCCTATCCAATACTATCTGATAATAACTTGCTATTTTAAGAGACTTTTTGTTATTATCCCTCCCTGTGGACATTTTCACAGAAAATAAGATATATTAAGCCACACCATGTGTTCAACTCTTTGTCTGTCTCCTCTTAAACTCAACTTGTCGGCTAATTTCAAGTTCTCCTGAGAAAGAAGCCCTCAAAGATAATTAAATTCCTACAAGTGTCATACATGCCAGCGGCTGCAGGGAGGGGCATGCCCAGACAAGGGCTTCCGCAGAAGGACAAGCAGAGGCAGCTAAGCCCATGGCTATTCTGTGCGATGGCTAACTGGCACCAATGCACCGGCCAGCCCATCAGCACGCCACAGCCCTGCACCAAGTGCGGTACCTGCTCCTTTTTGCTCAGCCAGCGAAGGATACAGAGGAGTCTGGTGGTACTACTGAATGCAGTAGGAGGCACTACATCCCATACACAGAAGAGAGGATGGAGTAGTAGCAAGGCAGAATAAAAAAGAACCAAAAACCCCACACCACTAAGGGAACATACTAATGAAACAGAAACAGCAAAAAAACCAAAGTTGTTGATTATTTTTTGATACAAATGATGTGAATAAAGCTAAATCACAGTATGAGTCTCAACAGGAGAGATGCCCACAGGGGGGAAGACTCAGTGCGTGTAACCAGACACAGTATAGAACATTTTAGTAAGGTACACTATACCCTGTCTCCTACATGCTCTTGGTGCATTAAAGAAGTTAATTGTTATGAGTTTGTGTATGTTTACTGAAACAAGAAAAACTAATAAGCAAACATAAAATAAATTATAACAAACATACTGCTTTCTATGCAAAAAAAAGTACCATATTAATAGGAATAAAAGGAAAACTTAAGGCAGCGAGGCTGGAATATACTTCAATGCAGGCTTCTATTGTTTGAAATTTAACACTTCAGAGACATATCATGACATAGTTTTGGCTTATTTAAACACAGTCATCCCACCTACTCGCAGGCAACTCTTACACTAGCTATGAGCTCAGATAATATTTCACAGTAGATGACTTACAAATTCTTCAAATAACTGTTCAGATGTGCTCAGAATGTCACAGTTCCAAGTGCTGATCGTTGTGCAGTCCCAGCAGAGACTGTCGTCCCGAAGCTTCTGCGTAAAGAACATGGAAAACAAAACAAAAATAAAGCCCTCACCGTTCCTCCGGAGTGTCTACGTGGAACGTCCTCTCTATGACAGTGGTCCACTGAAGACATCTGATAATGAATGTGTTTGGCTTTGGTCGCTCTGTTTTCATTAGCTGACATTCTAGAGAAACACATGACATTGTCTTTATTACACACTGCCAGTTAACGGGTGAAGGGCAAATAAAACTGCTTAGATAAAATACATATAAGCTTATGTATACCTATCCAGCAAGTATGCAGCATATATAAGGAAACACAAAATGGCAATATAACTATGGACTTGAAAAAAAAATGTATCAGGCAATAACTATAAAGTGAAGAAAGCAGTCAGAGGAATGGATGGAACTTGCACTGTTGCCCAAATATGGAGTGCGATCTCCATTTGCAAACCAGGTCTGTGTTAGGAGGGTAAGAAGAGTATTAGATCCCGGATTGCTCTAGTATGCCAAGGTAACAGCAGTAGCCACCGGCATATTTTTCCATCTGTACCTGGCAGGAGGAATATGACATTTTCCCTTCAATGGTAACCGTGCCACAATTATGCATGCTACTGTCACTTTGGGATTAGATTTATTGTAAAATACCCTATCTGAGAAAATTCAGATGTTGAAACTAGTCTGATTATTAAATATAGATAAACCACACATACACAGAGTGGGGCTGCCCCAGGAAATCATCTAGTTCTCCTTGTGCCCCAGGGCAGAATCAGTTCTACCTATGTTATTTCTAAGTGTTTCTCTAAACTCTTTCTATAATCCCCAAAAAATAGTCACTTTAAAACCTCTGTAAGCAAATGATACCTTCCAACTATAAGGAAATTAATTATCTTTACAGCTGGAAGATTTTTACTAGCATTTAATGCAACTGTTGCTATTATTTAAGCATACTGTTTCTTGCCCTATTGACTAATTTGTCTTTACAACAGCTATCCCTTTTAGACATTTGAACACTATTTCATCTCTCTCCAGTTTTCTCTGGCGTAAATCAGTTCAACCAATCTGTCCTCACAGGTTGTGCTTTCAGATCCAAGATCTTCCTTGTCACACAGTTCCAGACATCCACTAGACTGCCTATTATTCCTTTGTCACAAGACCACAGCACTAGGAATTCAGGCAATGGTTCCAGGAGACTGTGTATTACATTTTATGATGCAACATGCTGCACTAAACATCACATCTGCAAAACACTGACCAACTAGAACTCTTTATTCGTGCAAATATATTTAAACATTTTTGTGAAGTTAAGGTTACTCTCTCAAAAAGTCTCATTTGCTTTCCTGCAGCTACGATGACATAGACACAAACATCACATGTCAAGTTCTGGAATGCTATCACTAGTTCAAAGCTAATCCTGATCAAATGTGTGATCTAAAATGATTTATCAGGTTCATAAAACAATCAATAATCAATATGACAACAGAATTCCTGTTCATTTAGTAACTACTGTAACTTCCTTTCGGTAGAGCTACCACCTACCAGTTGACCCACACCTTTCAGTGATGCAGTTGACTATTCTTCAGCATAAAACCTTGTGCTTATTCTTGTTAAATTACATTTTATTTATTCCAGTTAATGTCAACACTTTACAGAAGTCATGTTATATGACATGTACCACTTCATAAGGCATTTTCTTTCACAGAAATAAATTATATTAGCTCAACATATTTTTTCTTCACAAATTCAGGGTCCTGAAACCTCAATTATCATCTACAATTTAGAGAAATGCATTTTAAATATTCTCCAAGAAATTGCATTGAATCAGCAAATTTCTGAACACCCAAAATAGGAAAGTACCCTCTACCACGCTTTTGCTCACTCTCTTAGGCCTTTGTTGCTGGTGTTAATTGTGCATGATGCATACTCATGGCTGATCTTGTGAAACGCCGCTGCTTACTGAAAATACATTAAAGCAATTCTCTTTAATATTACTAGCTCATAACGAGCTTAAAGCCTCAGTTCAAGGCATTGATTTGTACGCCTGAACACCTAAACAATTTGGGACACGATTATCTAAGAAATGGCCTCTGTCTCCATGATACAAAGCCACAGCAAGTATCAGCGGACCAACTTATTCTGGACCATCCTTAATGCAGGCATGAAAGAACAGATATTGGGGGGTATCCTTGTGAGGATGCCTTGATTTAAGAACTTCGGTGTACACACAATTTTTTTATCTGAACAAGCACAGAAGATTGGAAGTGAATGTCTGTCTGGTGATAGGATCTTTTTCTGCTGCTTAGCAGAACACCACAGAAGCTTGACAGACACATGTATAAAAAACAAAAGAGGAATAAAGTAAATATTGCACTACACAGGTGTGTATTTCTTGATGCACAAACCTTTATATTCACCATACATCTGTAAAATATGACGTAAGTCTGAATGGTCAAAGAGATGACATTACATTTAACAAACCTGCATACACTGTGGAGACTCAAAAGAGAAACAGTAATCCAACCTCACTGCTTTTTAACAACTCATCTGGACCTTGGATGGCATGAGAGAAGTCCTCAACATTTAAAGGAAAGAGCTACTGCAGGATGGACAAAGGAACTTAACACAAAAGCTGGAAGAGAAACAAGGAAGACAGAAGCAGATGACAGGAACTTGGGGAGCCTGATGAAGTGCTTAAGATACTTAACCAGGCTTGTAGCTGGGTGCAAATATCACTCATGAGATCAAAGAAACACCCTTCTTCTGGGATATGGCTGGAGTCCAAGTTATGATCATGATGACAGTGAGGCTAGGGTTAACAGGCTATTTGTATTCTTAACTTCCCCAGCTGTAGCTTTAAGGAATATGCTGGGCCACATTCATAACAGAAGAGACTATAAGCATTGTCTCTCTAAGATTCTCTCATTCTGACAAAACCATCCTCTCATCTTTAATCCTATCACACTTCAATCATGTAGGCTGAAATTTTCTTTCCTGGGTGTCTGCCTAAAGCTGCACACTGCTGGAAAATACTACTTTTTGGAGACGAGACTTAAAACTTGGCAAACCAAGACCTTTGATATCCTTTTAGTATTCCTGTGAAAATGTAAGGCATCTGGCCACACTACATGTGGGAGGGATAAGAGTGCAGTAGGAGGAGGGTAAAAAATGACAGTAACAATTACTAAAGCATAAAATCATTGAATATCTATGCACTGAGTATAATCCAGAGGCTACAGCTATCTCCTTCCTCCACACCTGCTAATTGGAAAGCTCTCTCTCCTTATATGCATAATGCCTCATCCTATTCCTCAGACAATATGGAAAAGAAACCACCTCACTGAGGCAAAATCCAACACGGAAAGACGGCATACAGCAAGTTATTTACAGAAGAGATGTCAGGAACAAAAGACCAGGGAAGAAGGGGAGAAGAAAGGAAATGGGTGAGGAAAAAGACTGGAACCTGTGTGAGAAAGAAAAACTTGAGGGATAGCAAGAGTACAGCTGAACTACAGTAGCTAGTTCAGGGGAAGGAAGGTAAAGAAAGCTGCCAGACACAGAGAAGGGAGGTGACTGTGTTAGGACAATTTGAAGGCAAAAAGGTACTGAGTCAAACCTGCAAAAATGTCTGTACCAATTAAAAAGCACATCTTCTCCAGTGCTTGTTTTGGAGCCAAAGATTTTTAATTTCACCTTTCATTTTCCAATTGCAAATACATACAAAACACATACAAAAAGGCATCCATTAAAATGGCATTAACTTAAGTTTCCCAACTCAAGCATGCAAAAATTGGAACTAACCAAAGTAAACCTATGTCCAAATGCTATCTATAATATGGTCTTTACCTATATATAGTATACTATATATAATAGAATAATTATATATTAACGTGTAGATTATGTAAATCTGTCCAATATATAGATGTTATTATTTGTACTATCTATGTTTTTTTTTTCAAACAGTCCTCAAAGTGATGATGCACATTATTAACAAGAACAAATCATATGGACACATATACCAAGCTCTGTAACTACCAAAGAGTATTTACTCTCTTGAATTTTCATTACAGATGATTAACTAAATCAACTGAAGGTAATAAAAAAAAATCTTAGTAATTGAAAATGGCACTGGAAACATTTTTAAAACCCTCAGCAAAAATGCCATTTCACTATCACTGAAGGATGCTATTAAAAATAAATCTATCAAAACTTAATGAGTTTTATTAATATTCAGTTAAAGGCGGTTAAAGATTTAATTTCCCTGTGGAAGGTTAAAACTGAGTATGTTCATATCCTTCTCTTCTGAAGTAAAAAGTTTCAGAAAGAAGTGGAGGACCAGTGTATTTCTAAAAGTGGTGTGCTACCCATCCTTCTCAAGTACATAAAAGTAACTGAAGTCTGCTGATATTTAGCACACCCACATGCTTCATGTGCTGCTGTATACAAATGTATGGGATAAACAACATTCCCGTCATGATTGCAACGTGAATAAAAACTTGTTTGTGAATGTCTTTCACCTACAGCTAGGAAACAAACAACAACAACAAAAATCTATTAAGATGAATAAATATTCTAATACACAGTTACTGATAATTACCAAAATATTTTACTGCTAATTACTGGAAACACTGTAGAAGTTTTAGACAGAGAGAATAGTTTGGGAAGTACAAAAGCACAGAAGAATGAGTGAAACTGGCTCCTAAGAGCTGGCGCTGAACGCTCGAGTGATAGTTGGGTCATTACCAAGAGTAGAGAACACTCCACCATAATGTCTTCAAGTTTGCTACTATACATAAACATATGTAATTAAAGGGCTGAATCTCAACTCAAAACAGTTGGAAGTCTAAATTATCATTCAAAAAGATGAGTAAGCCAGTAAACAGACAGACTCAACTTTGTGTTCTTGTACGCTAGCCATCTACAAGTTGGAATTACACATTTTAATCCTAAAGCTTTCTGTCTTGCTGGGGTTAAACATCAGTCATGAGATTTTTCCCCTTTAATATTAGAGGGGATGAAAAACCTTGGGGGAGAACACTTGTTTGAAGCAGCAAAATACAAAATCAGTAAGAGAAACTGACAACTGTTCTAACAAGTCTGTAGCACTCACTTGGCCATTTTTTGGATCTATACAGAAAATGGGGAAAAAAAAAATAAAATTGGTATACAGAAATGTAATAGATGTTTCTCAAGTGTTTAACTTGTCTTTTTAAAGCAAAAACCAGTATGTCAGGTACATAGCAGAGGTTAACGTTCACCTCCATATCCACAAACATTGTACATTACAATTGTAAAATGTTAGGCTATCTTTTTCAAATAACTGCTACTGCCTAAATTAAGTAGTTATGCTAGTTAAACTCTCCTGAGCAAGTCTAACTACAAACTGTATTTCAAAACGTTCTGTTTACTTTACACCATTCTGAACCACAGATGACAAAGTTTGCTTGAAGCTGTAATTACTCTGCAAAGCTGGGAAGCCAATTAGAGGGCCTGAAACCTGCCAGTTCCAAAAAAAAAAAAAAAGCACAGATCATCTGTTCAGATTTTATTAAAAAGTTTAAAGTTTGAATTCTATAACTTTAACCATATAATCACCAGTGTTCTTTTCCTAAATACATCCATTCTGCATAAAAACATAAAGAAAAATAATACCATTTTATTATTTCATATATGGAAGCTTTCAACTTCAGCAGAATTTGTTGATATGGCTAGACAAGGATACTAAACATTCTAGCAGCCATAAAAAAGAATGTGCTAAAAAATATGCAAAGATTGAATATTTGAGAAATTATTTCTAATACAGATTGAGTTTTAGCACAAAAGATAACTTCCTGCGATTATCATTCAATATAAAGGAAAAAATGTTGAACCACTGCTTGCATTGTTTAGAATATATACACTTTTAAATATACATAGAAAGTGCTATCTCTATACAGATACCTGTATCTACCTACGAACCTATCTATTTGCATTACAATTCAACCCTTGTTTTCTTATTCTTTTCTTGGTCTTTCAATTACAAGATAAACACTTTCGTCCCAATCTTTGCCTATTCAGTTGCTACTCCCAATTTTTCTTTCTCATGTCAAAATGTAATGAACACACAGCTTACAAATACCTTTTTCCATTCTTGCTATCCTGCACTCCAAATCCACACTTTTCTCTGATGACTTTTTTTGTTAGACAAGTCATAGACAAGTAGCAGAACTAATACACCAAGTTTATACACCAACAGTATTTGAGAGACAGATATACATGCTTTTGCTCATATACATATGAAAAGACATGTCTTTTACATACATGTTTGCACACACCCTTAGCTTGGTCCTCTCTCAATTCTCCCACTCGTTTATCTACTCCCTACAGGAAACATGTTTTTCTGAGCCTTTCCAAAAGGCTCTCCTTTCTCACTACATTGTATCTGTGCACAGTATGACCCCAAAAATAAGTTTGGTTGCATAGAGATTTATGTGAACAATTTAATACCCTTGCTTTGGCCCCAACAAATGCAGTTTTCCCCTAAAAACGACATCCCCAAAACTGCTGAACAGACAATTTTTCTCCATTGTCCTTTTGATTGTCTCACCCTCCTCTTTGCATTCCTCATTTCTTACCCAGCCCTACCACATCAAGTATAGGTAGCTTTTCAGCGTGGTCTGTCCTCACAGCCTACACTCATCCTTGCTATCACTCTTTATTCAGTATCCAAATGCCACTCATCCCTCTACTGTTCCCATTTCAGCACCATTTCTCAAAAGCATTTCTAATTCCTCTGTTTGCCATACTGGTCCTCTATTAAATCCTGTTAAAACTCTCCTTCACCATGTCTTAAAAAACAGGAGGAAGGGAAGGAGAAATAGAGAAAAGAAGGGGGAAGAGTAAAAATCTAACCTTGACAATGGATTAGTTGTTGATGTGCTGAGACCACTGCCTGTACTACAGGCTAATACTGTCTCATTGTTTTCTCATACTCCCCCCATCTGTTTGCATCCATCTGCTGTCCCTTGCTTTATATTTGGAATTTTAGTATTTTGGAGCAGGGACTGACTTTTTGTTCTATACAGCAGAAATCCCACTTCTGTGGGGCTTGGCTTATGACGAGTACTTATATGTGCTTTAATGATTAACACAGCATATATGACCAAAAAAAATATATTCCTTGAAGCTGAAAATAATATCATCTTTGATGCACTTCATCAGGCTGGAAAGTCTTTTATTTCCAATACTCCAAAAAATACCAAAGTAGCATCCATGTCTTTGTGTCATTACACCCAGTTTGCCATTTCCCCTTCATGGAAAGAGGAGATTTCTACATGTTATTGCTGGGTTTTGACCAGGGTTCAGTTTCTTTCCACAGAAGACATCAAAACTATACATCCTTCTCTCTCTTTCAAGCAAACACCTCAATTTTATTTATGCAGCTGTGTGTATCTCACCAGCATAAAACCCCTCAGACCTGACTGTAAACTCTGACCTGCCATGCTCATATCAGGCCCTATTTAGAGATAACTGGAAATTACAGTATGCTATACTGTGTCTGAGAAAGCCCTGTCCATTAAAATGGAAGGATGAGACCAAGGAACTCATTTCCATTCACGACCCAAGACAACAACTGAATCCAAACTTCTAAGTCAAATGACAGAACACCAACTACACCACCTAAAAACCAGTCCTAAAGTACCATGAAAGCCTCCCAAAGAAAATCATTGGTTCAGTTTTCCAGAAAGCTAAATATTTCCCCATCCATACAGACAGTCATATTGGTTATACATGTTAGATCCAAGTTCAAATTTCCCTAAATGCATTTGCATATGCAGTACATGACATAGACATTGCCTTTTTCTCCCCATAAATATTTTCAGTGTTGAATGAACATTCTTTATTCACTTGCACCATTATTATTTTGGAATTAAGTCTGTATATAATTCATTATCTACAGTTACATGCCTATCTCTGGGTTCATGTCATTCAGTGTTGTGACAATTAAAAAAACCCTGGGACTTAAAACTTAAATCTCATTGAAAAATTAATTGTGGAGTTGCACACAAGGTCGTCTAACGCCGAAGTATTTTGACGCATAATTTAATCTCACTTAAAGCATACATATATATTTTCCTACCCGTTTCTTTAGAGAGTGTCTCCAGAATTCTTTACAGCCCTAACATCATTCCCCTGAAACCTTTCAATGTTCATGTTTTCAAGATTTTTAAATTCCCAAAATAATAAAACCTTGTCTGTTGCCCACTGAAAGATTAAGATCAGAAAAAAGGAGCACAGTTTCTCCATTTAGAACAGCAAAGGTTCATCAGTAATCATTTCTGCAGAGAAAAAAACATAAAATAAAGGAAAGGTTATAAAAGGTTACCTTCTCACAATAACTAAAATTTGCTTTTTCTTTTCAAAGACAAGGAAAAGGGTAGCTGTACCAGAGAGTGCTTAGAAAGCACTATCTTTCAAGATAGGAAAGAAATTCCAGGTGACATCATTTTTGGCCAAAGCTCAAAGGCTACTGTGAAGGGATACAGCTCTTCCCAATTATTCCCCACATAAAGATCAAAATGAAGGCAAAGGGCCAATTCTTAGAGATACCTCATCCCAAATGTGCTATGTGATTACCTACATACTCATCACATATGTCAGAAGTACCTTTTTTACCAGTAGAGGCACAAACGCTCCTTAAGTAGAACTGAAATAGATTTCTTCTCCACTCTGCTTTCCTTAATAATGATGATGATCAAAGGCCAAAGTGGTTTACACAAAGCAGCATTGATTCTACTTATGCAACACTGGACCAATTAAAAACAGTACTGGTGAAGCCACGTTGGCTGGGGGGGGGAGGGCGGTCACTAAAGGTCCTGTCACCTAGAATACCAGTTTTGTTCCAAAGAAGCATAATGGGGTTTTTTAAGCCAGGACAATTTTTTTTAGGCCTCTGCCTGTACAGAGAAGTTATACCAATTGAATCCAAATTATTTTTAAACTGGTTTTGACTGCATAAATGCCTAAGCAAAAGCACTTTACATTAACATATTTTATTTTGCAGTTGAAGTGGGCTAGGAATGCACACCCACTCAGCTACCATGACTCAGTCAATCAAGAGTATCTCTTTAAGCTACAATAGCTTGATTACTTGCAGCAGCTTGTCTCTACCTGAAAAGAGCTGAACTGATTTTGAACCAACCAATTAAAGTAAGCTCACACTTCTGAATTTACCTCTGAAAACCAATATCAACCAGTTTTACGTTTCCACAATGAATTGCCCATCAACATAATTACATCGCCTTCATTTATCGTTAAGTGTGTGGTTAGATACGAGGGCAAAACTTTCTGTTAGTCTGTTAGCATTAAGGAACTCAAAGGGTACTTCAAATACACAGCTCAATCGATCCCCATGTTAAAAAAAAAAAAAAAAGGTGCTTCGTGGTGTAAAATAAGTTGGTTCCACAGGACAGAAACCAGCATGATTCCTACACATTATCCAGTGTCACCAGAGCTGGCTGGTTCGTTTAGCCCTCAGGGCAGCTCCGCAGATGCGGTGCGGGGTACTCCACCAACTTTGGCAAGTGCCCAAAGGCAGAGGAGCAGCAGCCATGGGAAGGCAAAGTGAAGCCCCTGCCCAGGACACCGAGGGGCCAGTCCTGTATCCTCCCCCATGGCTCCAGCCCTGCTATCATACCCTTCAGTAAACTCCGTTTCACTTTCAGGGACATACTTAGGCTCCCAGGAAGAGAGATCACTCACCTCCATGTCATGCCCACGCGGTTCCCCTACATTGTGTGGGACAACGATGGGCTGAAGTGTGAGCACACTACCTCAGGCTCTCCCTCTCTATGTAGAGCATCTATCTGTTTACACACACGCTTCCCAAAGCCTTCTCCCCCCATTTCCCCTTACTCCTCCCAGATCACCCCAAGGAAAAGGGACAGCCTCTGAACACTCCATCCTATGACAAAACACCACCCGATGAGAAAGGCTTTATTCATAAAGACATATTTAGCACTGGACACACTGCTAGCAGTATGTTAAATAACTTCATTCTCTCTGGCCTTCCTGTCATTCCTGATGGAGTAGGCAGACAATGCAAGATCTGGGAGAGAGTAATGATCAGGTGTGGGACTTTAAAGATATCTTGGAAGAAATCAGGGAGCCACTCTAGACAGAATGATACTATGCCTGGGAAAGAGCCTTTCACAAAAGCAAAGCTGGTGTCACAGGAGTGGAAGGCAGTGGACACTGGTGGGAAAATATCCACATGACGGAAGAAACTACTTTCACAGAGCTGGATATAAAAGTTTTAAACTACAGAACAAGTATCATACAAAGCAGAGCTGTGCAAACTTTCCAGTGATGAACTCCAACAGTACTACGAAAATAATACCACAGCCTTGGCCTTTTCTGCTTAAATAACAAGCTGTAAGCAAGAGCCAAAGATGTCTATCATTTGGAGAGCAAAAAGTAGACTGAGACCACACTCTCACTTTACAGATAGCTACAAAGATTACATGAAGATAGGACTGTAAAGACATATCTTTATGTCCCTGCCAACCTAATCAAGATGGTATTAACAGTGATCTCACACTCCATCTGCCTGGCTAGCAATTTATGAAAAGCGTACTTCACTATTACAGGAAAAATATGTTGCACTGCTTGTGGCCACAAACCTACTGCAGCAGCTCAGGAACTCTTGGATCAGAGGGCGACAGACTCGTTCTTGACGTTTACCAGGTACTGCCCATAAGATCTGATTCATTCCTATAGCGATTTTGGGTTTTTGTTTGTTTGCCCTACTGATGATCTCATCTTCAGACAGATAAAACTGCTGACAAAAAACTTACAGTCCCTTGCAATTCAGAGCGTAAAACCATACTGTTTTGCTTTTCCTCCTGTGAATTCTACATAGGTACTTCACTTAATTTTATGGGATACTTTATACATATTGAGTATTGAGTGAAAAATCTCCCTATTCTTGCACCGATCAGCAATAATTTCTGATTGAATTACTCTTTTTCCTGCCAGAAAACAGAAAAACTCATCTTGCTTACCGGAACTTTATTCCTTCTAACATTGCATGACTGTTCCTTTAGCTTACATTGCCTAAGAATCACACCTATGAGGTTTGCTTGTTGCAGAATGGTTTTTTGGAGTTTGGTTTTTGGTTTGTTTGAGGATTTGTTGGTTGGTTGGTTGGTTTGGGGTTTTTTTTTGGAGGGGGGGAGGGGTGGTGGTGGTGGTAATGGTGCCATTTTGGAGAACAATATGAAAACCTCCGATTTCCATCAAGGCAAAGTTCAAGAGCAGCATTCTCCTATCAGAATTACATTAAATGACCTCTGGGTATCAAAACAAACAAACAAACAAACCCACCAGTATCAACACACTGGAATTAATTGCTAATTATGCATTTCTTCACTGAGCAGAACTACTGTCTGGATCATCCTTCTAGTTGCTGCAGCAGAGAAAGACTAGATATGCACTGAAGAACATACTAAAGCAGGACAAAAAAACCCTGCTGTAGTTCTACAAATGTTCTTTCTGCTGCACATTGGGGAAGAAGTATCTAGGAAAGTACTTACTGCTATAAATGAGTAGGTTAGGATATTTAGGGCAGTTACTAAGGAAGAGCAGCCTATGGTCTATTCAATTTATACTCATATGAACAACAACTTAAAAAAGACATCACTGCTTTTTACGCTGAATAGCAACAAGGCAAAATGAGCCTCTAATATTGCTAGAAGGCTTGTACGCTCAATATCATTTGTAAGACCTGTCACAATCAGAATATGCAGTTTTCCTTCTCTAGTTGTGGGACAAGACATGGGCTTGGAACACGAGAATATTTTCTTACCAAATATATACCCAAAGTACTTTGTATACAAAGGCTGAGCAAATCTCAAGAACAATTTTATCAAGAAAATAGGTAAATTCAGTTTCAGTAGCACTTGTTCCATCTTCAGCAATGCAGAACTCTTTATTCTGTTCAGAAACACTCTTCTAACAATCTCGCTTTGCCAGATCAAAAACCCTACAGATTTGTCTTTTAGAAACATCCTTAGAAAACAAGAAATCAAAATATCTTCACTTTAACCAACAGATACACACTTTGTAGCTTTGCTAATATATGCAAATTGCCTGATTGCTTGAAATTACTGATTAACCAGGCTGGAGAGCTGATTACCTGATTATCCAAGAGAAAAATAATTTAGCATGATTTTGTGTCATTTGACAGTCTAGGTAATTTTTTAATTAATTTGGGTTTTCAAGTGAATTCAGAGATACTACAGAAAAAGAGGTCAATGATCAGATAAAGGTAAGCTTTTCAGGAATTTTTTTCTTACAACAATCATTTGTCAAATGTTAGTGTACAGACACTTCAGACACACACACAGATGAGAACTTAGACTTCCAAAATATTCAAAAACCAACCCATGGTAAATGCTCTTGTAGAGCATACCTTGCAGAGCTGGACATAAGATTAGTGGTGCACTAGTCTGACACAAGGCATCAAACCTCCAATGTTACCAATAAATTCAGACCTACACACAAAGCAATATGTAGCAGGTATTTTGTCAATATGCTGAGTGAATAATAAATACTGGAAATACGTACTTGCCACTGAAAAGTTGTTGAGTGGATATGGCAGATCCACATCCTGAGGCTTCTCCTTATAGCCTATGAAAGAGCCATCTGTCTTTAGCAGGAAATATCTTGGCCGCCAGTTTTTTATATATTCTCCTACAGAAGGAAAAAAAAAAAAGTATTCATTAGCACTGCAGACGAAAAGCTTTGATATTAAAAAAATAACATATTATCAGTGTCTAACATTAATTATACCAAAATCTTTTAGAGATGTTTTCAATTTACAGAGGGAACCTTAATTCCTTCCAAAAGAAGAGAAAATGGAATTGCAGTGGTAAGCCAGGATGATACAACTGACGCCCCAGAATAAGAAGCTGCAAGCACCATATAATAATGCTCTATAATTCTAAATTTCATCATGCTATACTCTTCAAAAGCCTCCATCTTTACACATATATACAGTTTGAAGTTTGCTGCAGGCAAAAATAAGCACCACAGCTTGACTTTTAATAACAAAATTAAATCTAAACTACTACAAGGTAGGACATTTATCCTGCTGACCCAAAGCCAAACCCACTAATTTCCACATAACATACACTGAGCAAATACAAGACAACTGGGGGTAATGGGAAAGCCTACGCAAAATATACTTAACAAATATATCTGAAAGTAAAAGGAATAAAAAAGTAGAAGCCAATTACCTTTTAAAAGGTAAATCCATCAATAAACCTACCACCACTGCTTTTCCTCCATACCCTAGTCTGAGCAGGACATTCTGCTAGCAGTTCAGAACAAGAAACATACAGAACAGGTCAGCAAAGACAATAGCTTCATTAATGCCACTTCTTTGCTATTTAAAGGTTAAAAACCAAAATCTCAGCAACAATTTTGTTTTTAAAGTGTAATTATTCACTGAAGTACAGGTGAGTTTAGATCTGCCCAGCTTTCCAATCTCTGGTTTCTATCACCTCTGCAGAGTAAGTAACGTATGCACAAGTACTTACTAAGACTTTAAATAAGTCACCGTTTTATCATGATACAAGTGAACATTCAAATAAAAAAGAAATGTATGTGACAATGCAGAGCTTCCAGCCATGCCTAGGACTTTTCACCATTTGCAGAAAGCTCAGAACTGACCAGTCCAGCAGCTGACTGGGCCTGGGCTAAACCCAGCCCTCTAGTGCCATTCACCACCTCAGCACCCTGCTAACTGTAGCTACGTAGCTTTTAGACAACTCAAAGGTCACAAAGAAATATACATCGAGAATACTCCATTAAAGGCTAATATAAAAATTCACTGATCGCATCTTTACCTTTCCATCACAGCAATCAATTGTCACTGAAGTTCAACACAGGAATTGTTAAATATGGCCTTGCTAAACTTGATCACAACTTGTAAGGCTTTTGATGATGCCTATGGCTTACAAACCTAAGTGCAGCCATTAACATTTCCGATTTTCAACACATATTTAAGCAGAGAAGCAGGGTAGGAAGGAGGAGACAGAAAAGAGGAAACAGTGAGAAAAATGAACTAATCGTGTTATGTTTCCTGGCACTCGGTAGAAAAACTCTTCCTGTTTAGTCTTGCTTTAGACAGCAGACACCTGCTTGGTTTTGTTATCTAGACATTTGCATATAAGTAGAAAGAAAATTGAAAAAGTCAAAGTATTCCTTAATTTGACCACAGAATTAATAAGAGCAGATATAGAGCTAGTTGCATTTGTATTGACTCAGAGCTTTCTATCTCAGACCTCTGGTGCTAGCTCAGCTGGGAACATCCCTACTGACACTGCCAGTCTGAACTGATTTCCCACTGGGAAACGCCAGCTCACATAAAAGCAAGCAATAAAAAAACCCCCAAACCAAACCAACAGGTATGAGATATTTGTAAGCTGGAGAAGAAATACAAGTGCAGTATGGGAAAACAAATGTGTTAACTTCAAGAACAACAACAGTGAAAACTGTATCATCATCAGGCCATGAAAAGGTAAAGACATTTATGGAATTAAGTTTGCTGAATACTTGAAAATTAAATAATTATAGGCCTAAGTAAAGGTGTGACTCATATTTTAGGAACATTTAAAATATGCCCTGCAAGAAATCTGCTAAAATCTGCATGGATTCAAAAGTTGAAGCCAAACCAAAACCTTATGTACCAGATCATCCAATCTAAGTTTTAAAAATATTAACATCCTAGTTGATTTCTTAAACAGACCATAAAGAGAAATTCTGTATAATTCCAATAAATTATATCCTATTTAGTTCTAACAGTAACTGACTGTTATCGAAGTGGCTGTTAGGACATTTAAAATCTATCAAGATCTTAGTTCTATCTAGAAGATATGTTAACTGGAAGGCAGGCACCTACAGCTGCTGAAGAAGAAAGAGCTCCAGGACAAGCCTGGGGCGAACGCAAACATGCCTAAAACAGGCCAGCCATCCAATGGCTCAGGTTTCAAAGACAGTCCTCCTTTCGGTAAGGAATAAACTGGATGGGGAGAAAAGCAGAGTCTGCTCGAAGACTCAGAGCTGATAAGGTAAATACACTCATCAGTCATCCCAGGAAAGAGGAGAAGCCTTTACTCACTTACATACACACTCTCTGGAACTAAACCCGTAGAAAAGGAGACCGTCCTAGCAGGTGCCCTTAAAGACCCAGCACACATTTCCCTGATCACTTACTCCCTCTTCTCATCTTAACACAACACTTTAGACTGCATTGGGCTTTTGCTAGGTACTCCGAGTCCCTTAGTTAGAAAACCAAACAGATTTTTGGACATCTACTGACTTACGAAGTTGATGTTCTGCATTTAGAAAAACCATTAGAAGAGTATGACTAGCACTTCCAAGCTCCTCTGAAGAGAGGTAGTGACTTTAGACAAAACCTAATCACAAGAAGACATAAATATTGAATGGCATGTAAGTACCAGTTTATCCATGAGCACAGCTGTACCGCTGTCTTCACCATGCAAACTACAGCCAGACACGGGATGTGTAATTTAAAAGCAATTGCAAAACACTATGGCTTCATAAGGATCCATATATTACTTTCATAGACATATTTCTTTGAAGAATGTTTCTCCTAAATGGTTCCCCCAACATGAATCACGGTCAGACTACTTTTTCAAGACATCTGAACAAACACACACAGATACACACACACCAGTTTTGTCTTGAAATGACCAATATTCCAATCCCTCTTCAAGGCCTATACATGAATATTTATCATCTGCCCTTTATTTATTTTGTAATTTAATTAACAAATGGGTGAACACTTTTGAAGACTAAAGTAAACAGTTGTATCAGTGAAGAGTTCACTTAGCTGCTCAAGTGGTTTAATGGCTCTCAAGATGCACTCTAGGTGCTCTCTTGTAACTGCATTCCTTCTACATAATCTGCTTAAAGACAGAAAAACATTTTAGTCCATACTTCTTAATAGACATGTGCTTACTGAACTGCTTTGAAAGAGAAATCCTCCATACAAAAAACACAGCAGAGTATTTGAAAAGAAAAAATGCTTCCACATGTCTTCTGACTTACCAGACCCACACTGACAATAAAAAAAAGTATATTTTATAGTATAAGCAATATTAAATTACTTTAAAGATATTTGGATATATTGGAGCAAACAACAGGAAATTTACATCTGAAATTCATTAATCCAAGTGAAAAGAAATTCCACGAGAAAGGAGAAGTCCAGGCAGGCTAACCAAACCACGAGATACCCTGACAATTTAATGAAATGGAGCTGCAGTACTTAAAAAGCAGTGGATCTGCCACAGAGAATTAATCAGTTTCTACCCTGCTTCCTGCTGATGTAAGCTAAATTATTATTTTGCTTAAATTTTCACTCTTTTAAGTTGAAAAACATGTTCTCCTAGGATCTGTTTATCAGACAGTAAGAAGAGGTCTCTAATTTGAACCACTGCAGCAAAGAAAGTAATTCCTACATCATTTTAATTCTAGTCAAAGTTTTTAAAGCTACTTGAGAAAAGTGGCACTAGAACATATATCTCACAGATATATACAGGCAATAAATATACACACACAAAATACAAATTTAGAATCAGTTTTAGGCTGTTGAGGTCTGCTTTTTTAATAACTACTGAGAGAACATACCCAAAGGACAAAGTAAGACAGCAGTACATCCTTGAAGCACATGAAAATGCAATCTGATCTTCACGCAAAAAGCACCCTCACAACATGTGACTCTTTAATTAACGTTGTATTTAATAATACACTGGCTAACAACAGTAACAAAGAATGCTTAATGTTTGCTTGTTTAGAACATGACCCTGGCGGCTGGCTCTGCATTCGCCTCTGTACTGCAACCTTGCTGATTTTTCTTTTTTGCCTTTGACAGCTAGTAACAAGAACCCTGCCTTCAGGACTTTCCACAAAACAGGTTTATTCTAGTGATGCAGTGTTTGTGGGTTTGATACTCCTGAGCAGCTTCACAAAGAAGAGCTTTC
Organism: Eurypyga helias; assembly: GCF_000690775.1. Classification (NCBI taxonomy): domain Eukaryota; kingdom Metazoa; phylum Chordata; class Aves; order Eurypygiformes; family Eurypygidae; genus Eurypyga; species Eurypyga helias. The sequence continues at coordinate 30,848 of NW_010252287.1, forward strand.
TAAGAAATTGTATCAGTAGTCAACAAACCCGTGTTAGACAAATGTATCACTCTTAAGTTCGTAATTTTCTGCTTCACCTCAGAACTTAAACTCTTCAAACACATACTTCACCTCAGATTTGATGGCTGCAGTTGTTAGCCCCACCACTTGTAATCCTTAAGCATATAGAAATTTAGCAGTTCTTGAAAAATTATTCAGTAATTTAAAATTAATTTTACTATTAAAAAAAATGAGTTTTTTTAAAATCATTTTTGCAAAACATCTACTTTTTTCATTATGTAAATGGTTTAGAGGTGTGAAGGAAATGTCTTTAATATACAGTGCTGATAAGCAACAGAAACCTGAGTTCAAAACCTTGCTTACTTAAAAGAAGCAACAGCTGCCACACAGACATAAGTGAGATTTAAGGGCGG
>NW_010252287.1:31274-53597 GCF_000690775.1 Eurypyga helias
GGAGAAAAAAAGGAGAAGGAAAAAAAAACCGCCACTACCCCCTCCAAGCAGAGAACACCAAAAATCTGCCTCTTGTCTGTGTCATCAGTTCACTAAAATGGATTTAATTGAAATAATACACAAAAATTGTTCTCCCTTCTTTTTTTCTTTTTTGTTAATCTCTAGCTCCCCTACACTAACATTTAATAAACCAGGGGTGGGAGGGGAGAGAAATTTAATTTATTTAGGAGCATTAATCAAAATTATATAAAAGGAACTAAAATAATTTAACCATATGCAATTTTTCTTTAAAAGAAACAACTGTAATTAATGTCCGGCCAAGTAAAATACGAGAAGTAATGCCAGTGGTTTTTGAGATTGAATTTACTTACCTTGGCCCTCTGAGGGCAGTGTTACCTAACACACTAGAACCATCAGCAGATTATTTGATTAAGTCAGGAGACACTAGTAAATGTAAAGCACTTCTGTTAAATATTTACTTCTGATTTCATAATAAATTGCCATACAGTTCAAAGCTACTGTAAAAAATAAACGTTTAAAAAAAATAAAAAGTATACCCGTCCTCATGATTCGATAAAGGTCCTTCAACATACCGTCAATGTGAAATTATACATCATGCAAAAGATTTGACAAAATCTTATTGCACACCAAAAATTAAGTAAAAGTGTGATTTTTTTCCTATCGTGCCTTAGCATTTTGAAAGCTGTTTTTATTATATATCCCCTCCCAAGTATTTGCCGGCAGTTCAAAGAAAAGCGGGATTTGGAACTAACACTTTTTGAGTCTCTTTTACATTGTGAGACAGTGGTTATTTATTTATACTAACTCTTTTCCCACAGTTCCCAGTAATGCTAAATGACATTTTGAGCACATCTGCACTTAGATTAGACAAATGAATTTTTCCAGTCACAACTGGGAAATGGGAAACATTTCATGCTCTCGGTGGGCACTGGCTTATTCCACAGCTGAGCTTCCATTAAGTTTCCCACAAACTGGAGAATCAAGGTGAGAAAGTCCGTGTCACTGCCCGTGACATCGGAAGGGTCCAGCGCAGCTTATGCGGAGCTGTTCTCAGCGGCGTGGCCAGGAACCGCCAAGAGCCACACTGATGTTCAGGTTCTGCGGGAGGCAGCGCGCAGCCTCCAGAACAACCTCTACACGTTCCTCAGCTGAGCGAGGGGAGAGCAAAGCAGGGACAACCCTCTCCTCCGTGCCAGCCAAGATGCTCGGAAGAAAGATGGGATTTTTTTTCCTTCGGCAGGCAGCGATCAGAGAGAGACAAGGGCTCCTACGAGTAAACCAGGGTCACTCCAGGCGCAGAGGTGGAGTCACCAGGCAGGCTGAAGCCATAGGGCGGCTCTCCACGGTCTCGCCATGCATCGCTGCAGCTAAAGCTACCGGGAGGACCAACCTCCTTAACGGGAAGTTTTTCCCTGCCCTTACTGTGGGCTTTTCTTCCCCACCCAGGCTCTGAATGCAACCTATACATGTGCTCCAGCTAAAGCTCACCAGGGTTTAAATCACCACCCATCCTGACATTTTGATTATGACCAGTGGATTGAGTCAGTGTCCTATCTTGTATAAATGCAACACTACTTCAGCTCCTGCTGTTTATTCAGCCATTTGCTGTTGCATTAATAATATTTCCTCCAAAACACCTAAAAATCTAGAGGAAAACATTCAATAACAGAGAGAGAACGCCATTCAAATGTCAACACAGTTTTCAAACTGGGCATCTACAATATCCGCACAAAACTACTGATGTGTTTTGGCATCTTGTGAAAAATAAATGTTCACCCCACGTATCCAATTTTCATATGCATAAAATTTTATCCATTTAAAAAATCGTACCAGAAATACTGAGTTAGCTGACATCCTGAAAAATTTGTGAATTGACCTTTACCATGTCCATTTGGAGCCAACAGGAAGAAAAACTTGCCAGTTTCAACATCACTCTCACTTCCCCTTCATTCTTGAAGGATAAGAATAAGAAAAATAAATAAATTAAATAGAACCTGATATTGACACAGGCTGTCTAGAATAACAGAGTCCTGAATTGCATCAGCATCCCTGAACAACAAAGGTGATCAATATTTTCTGAACATGCGTGCTATTCAGGAATGGAAAACCAAGGTCTATATCCCAGACACTGCTCACATTTTTAAAATTTCTCTCTTGCATAAGGCTTTATAGGATGAAAGCCCAAAATGCTATACTATTTAGCTGCTTCTCAAATCAGTTTTTTAGTTTTTAGTAGTATTGAGATGTACTTGTGATAAATGCAAAACCAAAAAATATTTAGAATATTAACTCACATAATTTTTTTAATAGCTAAAAACATTCATGGTCTCAGTAAGTTTAAATATTTATAATTTTTTATACAGAACTATCAGCATCAAGTGACACTTTGTATAACAGAAAAAATATTACTTTCTTCTGGTTTTATCAGGTGCTAGTAGACCACAGGATCATGTTCAGAGATTGAAAATATTTTAAGGTAGGTCAAGTATACAAATATTCATCCATAAATTACACTGAATAAGACCATCAGCTACAGAAGCAATGACTTAAATTAATGTACAAATATAAATATTAAATCAGATTATTAAATTTTAATTTTTTTTACATGTAGCTAATGTGAATTAAATATCTTAATATTGTCTACTTACAACTTTTTTGTGAGACAGCCAACTCTAGTATACACAAGAAACCTCAAACTTTTCACTGTTTGCAAAAGAGTATGATAAGTTTGACAATAGCATTATCATTCAGCGGAGTTTCTCTGACAGATTAATGTGTTGTCAAAAATTATGTAACTTTCTCCTCAAAACTGGTATACTTGTTAGCATGTTTTCGCAACGCAAACTGTCTCACTTTTAGAACTGGCACACTGCAATCATCTTGAAATAGCTCCTTTGAACTTTCTCCTTGTCACTAGGTGTGCTTCTAGCCCCAGACCTTGCCAGGTGCCAAAAAGCTAGCACGTTGTGTTTGCCTCAAGCACATTGGCTGAAGTCAGCTGTTTATCATTTACCCACTGCATTTACAAAGAGTCTGAGATATGCAGAAGCATTCCTCAAACTGCTTGAGGTGAAAGAACAGCTTCACTACTGCTGCACACATCAGGAGGAACTCTTGGGTTGCATGAAATGCTTCACGATAAGCAGCAATGCAGCACTCCCCAGAGTAATTTGGACGTCACACCACCAATGACAGAACACGCTAAACGGCACAATTCTGTGGAGGAGAACCAACAGCTCAACCGACAGGCAAAAAGCAATTCTCCATTTGCAGTGTTGTCGACATCTGTCCAGGCTCAGATGCAGAAATCGGTACTTGGGTAGAAGGCAGCCACACCTGAATTTCCAGTTAAAATTAGGTTGAAACTGAGTTCTTCCACTCAGCCACGGTGATGATAAAAGGGGACATCAAATGCTCCCATCTACAGTTACTGTTATCAGTGACCTACAGACCCAATGCTTATTAGAACTAAGGCAGAAGACAACAAAAGGGGTTCCTTCACTTTTGGTGAGGGGTTGGTGGGAAGGGGTGGACAGGTTCATTCAGACAGTATTTAAGTCACGCTGTGACTGACCAAAACACTCTGATAGACACTGTTAGCTGAAGACATGCCTGCAACCTCAGCCACTAGTTCATCTTCCATTTTTCAATTCAATACAGCTATCAGAATGTTGAATTTGTACACAATATTTAAGAAGAAATTTCATTAAAGTTTACATTTTTATCTTTAAAGTAAGAGGTCACCTGAATAAGGCAATGCTTTTGTTTAGCCTAACTTAATTTCCCTCCATGATAATATATCCTTTCTCACATTTCTTTTCTTTATCGTGAAAACTCATGATCAGCAGAAATCAAAAAATAAGAAAGGATTTTAGCGGAAGAAAGAAAACTATATTCCTGTAGAGCGATCAAAATTGATTTTATATGCAACTGTCAAACAGGAAAATATGTTATGCCTGACCAGCTCCTTGCCTTTGGAGACGGAACTGGAAATAAGATCAAGTGAAAGAGAAAATTAGTTGCTAATCTCATTCTAACCCCTAGCATTTACTTGTCTACTACATAATACCAGACAAGCACCGATTGGCACTTTGTGCATAAGAAAAGCTCAGGATGCAATAGTAGGGGTATGCAACATATCAGTCTTGAGGTAGACAGACAAAACTATGTAAGAACTCGCACAGCACCTGTCCACCAAATGTCTGAGACTGAAATAACTGCGTTACTCTTTCTACTTCCACAAGTACTGAATTTATTGAGTTGCTGGTTGTTTTTCCTTAAAACCACCACATGGAGAAATCAGAAGTTTTCTTCCCGATAAGAAAAGGCTCTTTTTAGCAATAAACAACAGAGGGAGGGAAGATATTAAACTCCTGAACTAATTAACAGAAGTAAAGGAGGCGGTGGGGGACAATGATAATTAATATGTACCCTCCTCCTAACCAAATCTCCACATACATTCATTCTGTATATGCACACACAACAGCAGCATCATAAACCGTCTCAAGTTCTTGCCATTATTCAGTTCGACATCTGCACATGTTTATGCGTCTCTCCAAACAACCTCTTGAACACCCTGCTGGAGCTGTCATTTTTTTCTTCTCCCTATCTGGCAGATGGCAAGTCAACAATCGGCATCAACAGCAGCCGAATATCTCCCCCCTCCATCCGACCCCCCTAAACAGACACAATAATAACTTCTTTGTGCTTCCCCACAATGCAGCTGCTTAAACCATTTCGCTACAAGGCTGCTTTGCCTTAATAAAAAAAAAAAAAAAAAAAAAAAAAAAAAATCCCTTTTCACAAGCTAAAAAGCTGTCAAGTCTAAAAAGCAGCATAATGTTAAGCAAGCTAAAGCCACAGCACAGCTGCAAACGGGCAGACACATTGACAGCTCCTCCCTTAACAAAGCCCTGTGAATTGAAGGGGGTTCATCTGAGGCTCACACAGTAATTAGTATAAAAAAGTCCGACAGCCTCTATTATGCTAGGAAAAAAAAAACTGGACAGAACTGGGCTGCTGTTTTGCGTCAAGAGTTCTGCTGCAGAGTAGATAAATCATGTTGGGGTTTTTTTTCCTCTCTTTTTAAAGACAGTAATAAGGAGGATGAGAGAAGCTAATTTGAAAACTTGGACACAGTAATTGTACCATATGGTGAGCATTTATCCCTTCTGAAATACACGCTAACAGTCACTTACATGCACAGTGCTTTGTTTTACAGTTGTTATTCTCTCTACCATATTCATAAAATGGATCTGAATATCCGATACTCCAGAGAAGTTGTGTGTAATTAGCAGCGAAACTGCCTGGGCTTAATATATTGGCCTAGCATAGCAATCTAGTTAATTGCAGAAAATCCCATGCCCCAAAATTTAGAGAGTGTCCACTTCAAGGATTTTTTATTTCTCTCAAACTGGCTAAATATCGCACATAATAAAGTTCAGAGAAGTAATTCACTGACACTAGTACTCCTTGATACTGTTGGCTCTGAAATGCACGGGCGGGAAGTTATTTTCTTTTTCATCCATGCAGTATAGAGGAATTAATTCAAGAACCATTTAACAGAAACCACAAAATATTTCCATTCCACCATACTTGGGAAAGGAGTTTCTCCGTAAACTTAAAGGTGAAACTGAACTTCAGCACAGGGCACGGCAGAGAGACAAAGACTTCAAATCCACTCCCCCACCTCCACACTCATTTTCTTCCTGGATCATGTTTTCCAGTATTTTTGTTAGCAATCCAAATGCTTCATTCTTAAGAACCTTCAAAATTTGGAAAACAGACCATCCAACCCTCAGGGTCTGCTTGCTCTCAACCACATAATTCCAGCTTTTCACCCTGTTCATGCCACCAAATCATCCTGGAATCACAGAAGATAAGAAAGAAACCAGGTGAGCAGACCTGAGAAAATGTAGGCTTCTTTAAACAAACACTGTAGTTAAATAGCAAAATTCAGGTATCTTAGAAGTACTGCTTACAGAAAATAAGATGTAGTGAACTTCCAAGCAAGGGAAATAAAAAACCCAAGCAAAACCACAGATGAAAATTTGGTGAAAAAATAACCAGATAAAATGAAGTCTGCAATGGGAACAACAGTATTTGCAAAGAGCCAGGATGGTTTCTTTCAATCGGTCCTCAGAAGACAACAGAAATCTGCTTCACGTAACAGACAAATATTTTCAGTGCCTCTGGATCAAAAAGGAAGTATCAGCAGAGCTCTAGGTACAAAGGTTCCCCAGAACTAGACAGAATACCTCCACAACTACTAAGAAAACTTAAGTGAGGTGAACACTATAGCCAAAAAGCAGCTACCCTTCAACGATGACAGTTAAACTGACGGATTACAAATGGAGAATTATAACCCATCACCCAAGAAGAAGCAAAAAAGGTTAATAAAAAAAAAAACCACCCTGAAAATTTCAAGTCAATTGGCTGGATGGTAATGGAAAAAAACTGTTCATAGTTCTGTTTTTAACCATACACTTCCATAATGCTAACTGACATAAGAGAAACAAGACAGCTCTGCCTATGAGTAGAAGAATCATGCCCACCACACATACGGGACTTCTTTAAGAATGTTAAGAAAATAAGATGGATAAAGACTGACACAATTTATTTCAACTTTTAAAAAGATTTTAATAAGTTTAAGGAAATGGTAGTTGTGTGGAAGAAAAAAACTGTGTGATGGAACAGAAAAGAAATAGGAAATTGGGTAAAAGGAAGAGGGCAAAATAGGATTACACAGTCAAATTGCAAACCATGATGCTCTGCAGTTCTCTGTTAGGAACACTTTTTAATTAATACATACAACAATGATCTGGCATCACCACTGCATGTACTGCAAGGCAGTAAAACACTGCAAGTTTAAGAACATGAAGATTTCAGTGTGGCAAAGCTATGCTAGTGGGCTGAGAAACACCAGATGAAACCCAGTGAAGAATTACTCAAATTAATGAACACTTAGAGGAATAACCTGAAATACACACACACAATGTGTTTAGTTTTAAATTAACCTCTAAAGGCAACTAATTGTAACCTTTGTTAAAGTATGCAGTACTGAGAAGAAAGGAAATTAAATATTATCACTTGTAAAGGTACACAATTTTAGGAACACTGAAAATATTATTATTCCCTGATAAACAAATAAATTACCATTTTGCTAACTATAATTTTATAAAATGACAAGAGAACAGAAGGGCTTCAGACACAAAACACACACAAAAAAAAAATAACTGGAGTTAGAAGCAGAGTGAGCAAAGAAAGGCTGGCTTAGGCTTCAGTTTCAAAGGGCGGGCTATGACAAAAGGATTTAACGTCACGACTGGCCAATAATGGAGTATCAGTCATCTCACAGGAGCACATTTTCAGAAGAGTTCAGGAACAGATTTTCAAACATTCAGCATCCACAGTTCATGCTGGATTGTGTAACATGACCACGTAACTAGCAGTTTGCACCATGGCAATGCCAGCCACTCTCCCACCAACTCAGCACCCAACACCTACTAGCACCTTTAGAAAAAGGCAGCCTCTCCTGGAACAGTGAGGCATCTCCAAACTTGTGTGAGCATATTTTCTTAAAAAATGAATGTCTCACATTTGGGAAATTGGAGTAAATATTCAATATATGCAGGTCCTTCCTTTAACTGCAACGCATTTTCATCCCAGCACACATCTGGAACTAGCCAGGGAGTACTGATGGTGAATTAAGGTCCCAGTCCTTGGTCACTTTGGTTCACCTTAAATACAATCTACTACAAGCACGGGGCACTTGGGAAGGTGAGGAACACTTGCGAAGGAATTGCGCTGTGCACTCCACATCCCACTCCACGGCTTCAGCAGTGGCATCCATGCAGCTGAGGCAGGTCTACAAAATGATCTGACTGAAAACACAGCCCAAGAAACCACATTTTGACGAGGTCAAAACAATTTCAGCTCGCTGTACAGCTAGTATTGGCACAAAGGAGAGACGGGGAATAATTGGATGGGGGCAAGAAAGATGCAAGGGAGAAAGGGCATCTGCATGAACTTAAGCAAGATAACCTAGTGATCAATTCGACTGCTGGTCTACCATGTGACTGCAATTCTTGGTTTCCAGGTAAGGTAGAAAACCAGGCTGAAGGGATTCAAATTTCTACAATCAATTGCATCTCCAAGCAACAATTCCACGATAGTTTTGATGCAATATTAAACCAAGAATTTCCCCCAATGCAATTTCACATTCTATACAAGCAAAGTATACTCTGATGTGTGTGCCAGAATATATTCTGACATTTTCTTTACACACGTACAGACATTATAGATAAAGAAATATGTATACTATAAGGAATACGTACAAATCTCTGTACTCTGACATATAACTGGAAAATCACTTAAAATTCACAATTTGAAAAAAGCAATCCTTTGACATGTATTTATGAAGCAGTTATTACAATTTAATGATATTAGCAAAATCTTATCAACACAGAGAATCCAATATAAATTGATATTTTAAGTTAGCCGTGCAATACTTTCCATACTAGAAACAGTACCAAGGAGATAAGAACAATTTGGTCAGTATTTTCTTAAACTGGCAGACTAAAATTAACGAAAGCTAAAAAAACAACTCAAGTTTTTAACCTCAGTGTTCTACATTTTTCTAAAATACATGACGTCCTTAAAATGCATAAAACTGCTTCTAACACTCACGTAAGAATCACAATATAGTTCAATTTCAATATACATATTTTGCAGTATTATTATCTTGTATGATTTTATTATATTACAGTTGCAATAAAACAATCAGGCAAGTGAGGTGTTAAAGTCTTCTGCTTCAAGTTTTTCCAGTCCTCTGAATTAAAAGAAAGCTTGACTGTTAAGCAGAAATGCAAAATTCTCAACCCTGCAATTTTACTAGCACAAAATTCTTGCCTCATTTTCAGTCACTTTAAAAACTTTTAAAACAGAGCTATAAATCATGAACCCCAAAATTCCAGTCACAAGATGGAACTGGAAGATGACTGACCTGGGTAAGACAAGAAATTTATCTAGCCAATCTCAGGATGAGGTTTGCTACTGTTTTTCCGCTAACAGACACACATTTTGTGGTTTCTCCATTAAGTGCACACATTTTTTTCCTAATGTGAATTACTGAAAAGTTTTTAATGACTTAGCCACCAAAATAGTTTTGATACAAAAGGCAGTTTAATAACTTACAGGATGACCTTAAATAGATCTCAGCAAATTCTACAATTATTTCATTCAATGCAGAGATTGAATTTTGTACAAGAGAAACCACTGATAATCTCCTCCTACTTCTGGCATTTCTGAAATTCTGATTATACATAAAATAATTAACTTGCATCAAATAGTTAACATTTGTGACACCATGTAATAGGGACCAACATGGATCCATAATTTTCAAAAAATGTATTTGCATTACTATTGAGTTAACTGAACAAATTTGATACTGTATTAGTGGACTTTTTTTTCCCTCTAGAAAGTAAACAGCACAGTTTTCTAATTATTAAAAACAAAATGGAAACTGACTTACAACACTGACTTCAAAATCCTTGTGAAAGTCTGTACTGGTGATGTCACAAATGCTGTCACATCTGAGCAGGTATTGTCTGTAGAAGGTTCAGAAATGTCCATTTTAATCAAAACATTTATTAGAGGTAGTTGTGTCTTTTGTTTTTATTTTTATGAATTACAGAATTCCTTAAGAATCATCGTTGCAACTCCCTTTGAAAATAATAAATTCAGTAAAATCTAAATAGCTGAAATATAAGGATCTGATCTAGAATGGGTGTAGAAACACACGTAAGAGTGAGGGGAAATCCATACTTCATTCTTCCATCAACCTTTAATAATGATGTTTGCATAATACTGATGTAACACTCACATTTTCTAATTTGCTTCAAGTGAACTACAAATTACTTGCTGAGTACTAAAACGCCAGTGATAAAGTACTACAAGACAGAAAACACAGTGTCTCCAAACTAGGAGTTATTTTTAAAACAAACAACCACTTTTCCTTCTCACCTTTCTCCCTGGGCAATTTGGGAGCATGGCACTCCCAAATAGGAGCATGTTGTACTATGGAAAGGGATTTGAGGTGTGTAGCTTCCTGAATAACTCTTAAACATTCACCTTCCTATTTAGAGTACTTAAGTTTCTTTCGATGCAAGTCATCTACATTCTATAATAATTTCTGTGTGTCCCCAGTAAAGATAACCAAGAAAGAAAGAAGCCTTTCCCAGAAAGACTTACAGTGAGAAAAATAAATTCAGGTACAGAACTTTTTAAAACATCTTTTAAAATTTCATATCCGTGACATAAAAACTGGAATAAATGACAACAGAATAAGGCTATGCTTTTACTTCAAATTCCAAAAAGGGGAAGGAAAAAAAAAAATCATCTCATGCCAGAATGAGGTATGAGGACATATGGGCAGTCTATCACCTGACTACCAAACAGCAGTACTAAAGCTGACACATGTTTGTTAATCCCGAGAGGTAAAACGCTGCTTTGTCTTCCGGGGGTCACGCTGCAGATGAGTGCCCGTTACGATGCTGATGCATTTTTCCATGCTGACATTCCTTGGGGAATTTGAGTTCCCCATAAGGGAGAACCGACACAAATTTTTCATCTCCTTTAAGAGTCTTCCATATATTTTTGTTTACCAAGTGTGCACATGAGACCAGCAAGCATCAGCAGTGCAGCTGAAACAGGTTTAACAAAAGCTTTTCTTCTGTATGTCTACAGTTTAATTCAGTTAAATTTTATACCAAGCCTATTTAGTTTTCAGTGACAGCTTGATCTTGTACCAACAGATCACAGTTTGATAGGCAGTGACTGAAATTCAGTGACATGATTATTGGTTACAGACAGCAAGCCCTCTTCAGACAATCTGCGATGATTAAGGGGAGGAACATTTCCCAGAGATCTGGCCATTCTCTAATGTACTTTTTATTTCTGTATGGAGCAGAATAAGGTGAGGTTAAGGGATCAACAATCAGTAAGCTATAGAAACACTCTAGTCCCCTACAACTTTCTCCTTCTCCTGAAACAAGTCTGTTTTCAGACTCCTCTAGTTCCAGCAAAAACCCTCAAAGAATTCCAGGTGCAATTTTTCATTGTACCTCAGCTGATCCAAATGAGGAGAAACCCTGCCTCCTCCTCCTTCTAGTTCTGCAGTCCAGTGGTCTTCCCCATCAGCCACTTGGGCAGCTCACTAGTCCAATGGGAAATAAAAAAAAATTAAAATAAAGGGGGGGTTGGGGAGGAATAGGACAGTTTCCTGCAAGATCAAGTAACTGCCCCCATCAACTGGCAAGTCATATTTTTGCTACACTCAACACAAGTTGGCAAGAGGGTTATGTTCCAGGCAGGGTCTATCTGAGCCTCCTCCTTCCATTAGCAGCTTACCACTAGACACAATTAGGTAAAAAGAAAACATCCTCGGGAAACTGTTTTCAAAACTTCCCTCTCCCCCTGACACACTGGGCGTGTGTTTAAAGGACCCGGTTACTTGAGTAACGCGTGGGAGGGCTGTACGTGCATCTATTGCTGACTGTACGAGCACCGAAGCAGACAACGTACAGCCTGTTGCAGCCTCCCTTGCTGCCCCGTTGCACCCTTCACGTGCATTTGCTCCTTAGATAAAGGTGCAGAAACAGTAACACTCCTGCCTTGACCTAAGGAGGAAAATTAACAGTGACTTACGTAATACTTACAGCCCTCTCTCTCTCTCAGTCTGTATTTATGCTATCACAAACACAACATTTTTATTCTTAATCTAGCAACACCCCACATGCTAGGGAAAGTGCCTTTAAACAATTTCATTTCCTTCACATGTCAAAACAATATTAAGAAATGGCTTGATTACCATGAATCAGTACCTTCACATAGAAAAGTGTAAAGCATTAATGGGCTTAACTTAGTCTAAAGAGAAAATTAAGATCCACAGCAAAGGAAGTATGTGGACAGTCCATGTTCAGTAAGAGAGTTCTAACTGTCTGTGGTATCAAGTACGGAAGTGCCAAACTGGTGGCAACAGCACCACCCATCTAAGAAAGACTATGAAACACCCTGGAACCACAGTAATTTTATCTTTTAAAACTGATAGTGTTTGTCAAACGGCACATCAGCAGGGACCTCAGCAAAGAGCAACTGGATTTTTACTGTTCCATTTGAATAACACCCTGAACAAGTCTTGGACAAATTCTCTGCAAGTTCGCATTTCACTGCTAATCTGAGTATCTCCTGTGCAAATCTGTACAGCACATTTCGTGATTTTTATTCAGAGAATTATATATTTTAAGACAAAGAGGAACATCTCATCATTTCAGTATGACCTCTGCAAGGACAGAGGCCACAGATTTTCCTCTGTTATGCAAATACTGGTAAAAAAATATATATATTTTTTTAGTGCTTATCTTCCAAAATGCATGCTGTCTTGGTTTGAGGGTATCAAGATGGTCTCGTTAGTATTTTTCAGATCTTTCTCTTAGTCACTCTCATCTTGGTTCTGAATATATCTGGATTCAACATTCAGTCATAGTGCTGCATTACTCTTCATGCTGATGTATTAAAGAGCTCTTTAAGTTTCACAATTACAGCTCTTTCTCATAGCAAGGCAATCCCATACTCCTCAATATCCACACAGGTTCTCAGAACCTCATGTTCTAAAGTCATTCTCTCCAATGCTGAAAACATTATCATTTTTCTTCTCTACTATTTCTCCAGGATGTAAATATTCATCTTAATATTAAATATTAAAAGGTTTCTGGAATGGAACTCATAATTCCCATCTCTCTCTGGTAATTTACTTCCCTGTATTCTTACTGTGTATCTCGAGAAACTGCAAGGAAACCATTTTTCTGCAGAACTTGACTATGAACTCTCAAGAATTACAAGCATTGTAGAACCCGAAGACTTTATTTAACTCCATGGGTTGCAAAATTTTTCAGTTCATGGAACCCTAACATTTTCCAGCAGAAAAATGGAGTCCTGAATACCAAGAGAAGGGTTGTGTCCTACACCCTGGACAAATTGACTGGGGTATTTTCAGTAACCTTTTGTATAATCAGAAGTAGTCCAGAGATCCTCCTGGAACTGCAAACAGGATGAAAACTGCTATCATTACTTTTAACTACTATTAACTTATTATCTAAAACTACTACTACTTCTCTAACGGAAGATTTCTACATCTCCCACGAATCTATCTGAATGCTTCATGAGTAGTAGGTTTAGCAGTGGGGTGGAAGAAAGCTGCCCAAGTAAAACTGATATGCAAATATTCAACACCAACGAAAAGCTATAGGTAAAAAAAAAAGGGGGCAATGGACCAGCTCAAAAGACCTCACAAACAGACAGAAGACAACTGAAAATACTCTAAAGCCAGGAGTACACTTCAAAAAGATGATAGGACAGTTCTACACTTCAAAAAGAAAATAGGACAGTTCTTCCTTCCTCTCCCTCCCCACACCCAAAATACACCTGGATGTCTTAATGGAAAAGTTAAAAAGGTGTTTACAGGGAAAAGGTCAGTATTAACAATGAAAAGCTTGCCCAAATAAAGAGGAAAAGAAAGAACCATACAACATGCCAGGGCAATGTAAACACAAAATTAAGACAGCTAGAAAAAAATTTTAAGAACTTCTTGTTCATCATCAAAACCAGGAGGCCAGACATCAGTGGGACTGCTAGATAACAGAAGCACAGAAAGAACACTCAAGGACAGTAAGGCCACAGCACAGTACTACAAATTACCCCCTTACTGCTAAACACACTGGAAAGGTACTCAAGCCCAGACCATTCCCTGTAGTAGAGTGAAAGCTGGATGATTTCATGTAAACACACAGGAGTTATCAGATGTCAGTAAGTCACCAAGACCGGATGAGAGTAAGCTGCGAGTGCTGAAGGAACTGAAATGTGAAAGCCCAGAAGTGCTGGCCAAGTATCACCCATCCCTACAAATGGCCACACGCCCAGAAGACTTATGGATTGCCAACACAACTTCAAAACAAAAAGAGACTCTAGAAAGGATCCCAGAAAATACCTGAGCGCCTGACTCCTGTTACTGGTAAATCACTAGAGTCTGTAATAAGTAAGATCAGAGAGCACATAGGAAGACATGGGTGTGCTGGGAAAGAGCCATCATGGCTGTTGTGAAGGGAAAGCCTGCCTCACGAACCTAATGGAGTTTATTGCAAGGGGGACAATAAACATGAGGGCAAAGGGTATCCAGTAGGTATAATGTATTTGTCAAGGTTGCTCCCCAAATATTACTGAAAAAATTAAGTTGCCACAGGACTGCAGAAAAGGTTCTTACATTGGTTCTTACATCTGAAAGTTGGTGAAGGAAGACAAAACAAAACGTAAGGTTCACAAAGGTCACTTTTCAGCATAAGAGTCAGGAGGCCACTCAGGGATCCATGCTGGGATTATTTTTATATGTCATCTTCATCAATGACCTGGACAGTGGTGTGATCCATAAAATCCTAAATCTTACAGACGATATTACACTGCAGTGAATAGTCAAATACCATGTCTATGGCATGGCAAACCAGACGGATGTCACAAAACAGAGTGGGCAAAGGTGACAAATGAACATCAGGTACATAAACGTGAGGTTTCTAGGTATCTAGGGAAGAACTGAACAGTGTCTCACAATGTTTACTTTAGAATTACAAATTAGAGTTTAGTTGAGCTGTGGATTCACCACTGACAGCTCTATGAAACCTTAAGTTCATGTACAGCAGCAGCAAAAAAAACCCTGACAAAATGTTGGGCATGTCAGAAAGGATACTAAGAACAAGAGAAAGGATGTCATTTTGCTGATACGGGAAACACTGCTGTGCCCACATCTTCACTACCCTGCACAGTCTTGCCTCCACATCTCAGGGAAAATGGAGTGGAATTATGAGAAAATACATAGAAGGGCAACCAAAATGATCCAGAGGATGCAGCAACTGCCTTTTCTAAGAGAGGATGAAAAGACGGGGGTTCTTGAGTTTGGAGAAGAGAAGGCTGAGGTTTACAAAATCATGAAGGCAGCAGGTACGTGCAGAACTGCTGTTCACCAAATACCACAACAGGCCACTTGGTGAAACAGGGCCAAAAATGGTTACTACAAGGATCACCCAGAGATGCACCATCTAACTTGACAAATACAACAGTTCTGAAGGCTGGGAAAGTGCAAGGGGAGTGAAAGCCGAGAAAATGGCCAAGCTTGCAAGCTCTCCTTCAACAGCACCTCCGCTGTCACAGCTGCAGACAGAATACTGGGCTAGATGGGCCACTGGTATGACTCAGCAGGCTTTTCCTTATGTTAGGATTACCAGGAAGATTTTTTCCTGGTTTGTAAGCCTTGCAACAATTTAAAACCATCATTTCTTCTCCTCTCTGAGGTACACATGAAGAACAGATTATATTATCACTTCTCATGTTTAGCCTCAGTAATTGCAATTTATTCAACCTGTACTCATAGGTCACACTCCCTAAATCGCGGATCTCTCTCACTGCTGGTCTCTGTTTACAGTCTTTATGATCTTGAACCGCAGTATCCAGAAGTGGATAGCGTTGTCCAGCTAAGGCCTTAAGAGCTCAATGGAGCAGAAAGGTGCATTATACAGGCTCTGTCACTGTTTATGCATGCCTGTGTTTGCCTTCTTCACAACAGTGAGACAGAATTGATATCCAGCTTGTGATCCACAGTACCTACAGGACTTTCTTCTGAGGAGTGACTTAGGTAGCCACCCATTCACCGTGCACTTATTTGTTAAGTAGATCATTCTAGAGTGCATCTCAAACTTGCTCCCCTTGAACTGCTCCCAGTTCTTCACACACCATGTCTCCATACCACTGATACCAGTTTGAATTCTAATTCCATTCTCCACCAACACACCTGCAGTCCCCTTCATCTTGGAGATGCCTCAAAATATCAATAACCGTTCTCTTTTCCATTACTCACCTCATCAATGAAAGTACTGAAGTCAGCAAGTGGCCTAACAAAATTTTACACCATATTTACTTTCTAACAGTTTTGCTCTTAGAAACAAGCCTCACAGTTGTTTCATCTAATGTACGTCTCCTGTTTCCTTATGAAAATTATATTCACAGAATATCAGAAGCCTGACTAAATCCAAGATAAAACTTGCAAAGCTTCTGTACTGTACACAGATTGTTACCTTGTCAATAAAAAGAAATTTGACTCGTTTGATACAATTTAAGCTTGCCAAATCTACAGTGACTCATCTCATTGTTTTCTAGATGTTCACAAATAGCCTACTTGTTCTAGTATTTTCCCTTAGGTTACATTGACGTTAAGTGTTTTGCCATATTAAAATACGTTTTGTTTGAACATCAAAACCAGGAAAAGCAATCCAGATAATTTTCTCAGTGTTATTTATTACATAGTGTCTATGTTATCTATACATTTTATCATCAATGATTTCATATTTATTTTCTAAAGCACTGAACCCGAGTCATAAAACCGATCACTGCACAATACATGAGGAATATCATCACACACATTCATCTCCCACATTTTTAGATATATTCTCCAGTTTGGCTTTGGGCTATATGAAAATAGGAAAGAAAAAAAAAATGGAATCCAGTTTAGTGTCATAAAATTATGAAGTAAGGAAAAAAAAAATCCAGTTTACTCTCAAAAGAAGCAAAGGCTTTACTGAAGGTCTTATTCCTTTGTGTGGAACAGGCCAGATGACCGATCTTTAACTCTGACATTAACACAACATAGTAAGAGTGTTCCCGAATAATGGCATAATTAACTCAGAATGCCCACTGCAAATATAAAAGAAAAACACCTTCAAATATTCAACAAACAGCACCTTGCCACGACTATTGTTATCTGCTGCTGCCAATCAGTATTGTTATGGTTGTACAAAGACTCCAGTGCACCAGACTGTCGCTAATTATGTATATTCAAGTGATTAGCAAGCACTTGTTGCCTCGTTCACACCACCCTCCAAACAGCAGCCTTTGAGAGGAGAATAGACTGCAAATTTATTGAGAGAACACTGTTAATCCTTTGGGGAGAATGTAAATGTAAACAGGACTACTCTACATCAAGGTGCTTTGACAACAAAAATCATCTGCATAAACACATGCTCAACAACAAACAGGTGTTCTATTTCACAACTAGCGCCCATTTGATGCTTTCAAGTAAGCATTATGCACAAACTGTTAGAAGTACTTTGAAACCAGCTGCAATTACTATAATTAGCTGTTTTCCTACACTTTGGGTTTTTTTCCCCTGTACCTGTTCTGTATTGTGTTGGTTGCAATCTGTAAACTCAAGTGAAGCTAAGGTTCTAGCTTCCTGTTTAAAGATTACTATCTTCTCAGTTCAGTATGCACTATGGTAAATTCATACTCCTCATTAAAGTGCCACCAGCTATAAGACGATGTTTGCATTAAATAACACTCCTACAAACGTCAGGTCACTCATCGGAAAACAAGGACAACTGCCAAAATAGCACCATAAAAATAGTAAGCCTTCAATGCTCAGGATTTCCCTTTTTTACAGAAATGTCCCCAGGAACTAACAAGATTTATTTTTAATAACAAGAACTTTACTTCTAGTTTTATCAGACAATGGGTGGTGAAAAGTCTTGCTTGTAGATAACTACTCTTTCTAACATGCTCCAAGTTAATGATTTTTAATTACCTGGTCAGAATGCACACAACTCCTTCTCTTTAAAGAACACAAAATACATACAAAGCACCTTTACATTTTTTATTCTTATTAAAATGACGTATTAAAATGTCCTTCCGTTCCTGCACCTACACAGCTCTTGTTTTTCAGCAGTTCCAAGTGCTCCACTACAGTGATGCCTTTCTATAAGTGAGTTCAACGTGAACAATGACCATGCCTAGTGGTCTATTCTACAAAGCCAAACCCTAATGTGCTAATTTCATAAGCCTGGCAGTGCCACCTAGAGATAGCTAAAATCTGATTCTTCTACCTTATGATTTGCCAGATTTTAACCACTGAACTGAATAATTCCATATTCGGCACCTGCTGAGAAAAGATCTTTTTTTCACAACTGAAAAGCTTAATAAGCAAAGACGGGGACTGCCCAGGGAGTAAGAACACAGCTGTGAGGAAGGGCTGAAGATGATAAATACACAGTGCTACAAGGACAGGCTACAGGCAACGGAAAGAGGCTTTTTCACCTGGGGTGAAAGAGGCAGGAAAATCTATGATACAGCACCTTTCCAAGACTGGGAGACAGCCTGCTGTTGACAAGTTAATTTGACATCCTCTACCAATATCAAAACGTACCTGAGTTCCCTCTAATGCTTTTTCCTTCTAAAAGAAGAGTTCTATATTTGTGGATGACCACACTGACTGACTTGAAGAGCTCTGCAAATTTTTTAACAATGTCTGCTACTTTCTTCCCATCAACTTCTGCTCAGCTGGAAATGATACAAAGCTTCGGTTTTGTCCAGCTAGCTAAGCAAGACACACTGCACTCATAGCAGTTACTCTCTAAGAGACCAAAAGTATGACCAAAAAGATTAATAAAAGTTTTCATATTACAAAACCTCCCACAGAAATGAAGGGAGCATCATATGTCTAGAAAAATACAGGCAAAGGTAATTTTGGGGCTTCTTCCAGAGATAACATCCTTTGAGAAGCCCAAAGAGAGGATGACAAACCAGTAATTGCCCTCATTTTCACTGTTAGCACTTATGGCAGACATATACAGTGAACCCAGCAGTTTCAATTGTACAAGCAACCCCCACAATGACATGGACATTTCTCTTTCTCTGCTGTTTCTCTTTTGACAAGCAGAAAAATCTTGCAAGTTATTTAAAAAAAAAACCAACTACAAACAAACAAAAAAAAACCCACCACCAAACATGGAGATACTTACAGCATGTATATTCAAATATGAAGAAACACCAGATTCAGAGTTACCTTGAGCTTTTAATGTACAGTATGGAGAGGGTGGTGAGGCACTGGAACAGGTTGCCCAGAGAAGCTGTGGATGCCCCATCCCTGGAAGTGTTCAAGGCCGGGCTGGATGTGGCTTTGAGCAACCTGGTCTAGTGGAAGGTGTCCCTGCCCATGGCAGGGGGGTTGGAACTAGATGGTCTTTAAGGTCCCTTCCAGCCCAAACCATTCTGTGATTCTGTGGTATGAGAATGTAAATTAGAGAATGCTGTAAATTAGAGAATGCTGTCTTGTATTACAGTCATCTTTGTGATTTGTATTCGTAGCTTTTACTGTGTAAATCCCAAATCAAATTTCACAATACAGTAGCATCCAGCCCCTGAAAAAAAAATGCAAACACTGAATAGCATCACCACTACCATTCATCTGACCTGCAATAAGGTAATTCACAGGGCTAGACCTTTTGGTATAGATTATTTTTTTAAGTCAGTTTAATACCCTGAGCCAACACTGCTCACTCAGACGAACACTGCTGCTACACCAAAAGATGGAGCTGAAACACATATGCAAAGGTCAGTTAGCAGCCCATTCTTCCCCCTTCTAGAGAGAGACAGACATTAGTTTAGCTAATCTAAATACATCATAGTCTCTCTGCACTGGCACATGAACAGATATGTAATGGTCTAAGATAGCCCTTCTGATTTTGCAGTAAAATAGACAAAGAGTTACTAACTTGTTACAGAATTTTGGATGGGAACAGTTAACTTCTACTGTCACCACATAACCGGGTTGGAAAGGGGGAACAAACAGCTGTGAAATGCTTAAACAGCTCCAAGTACGTATACAAATACGGTTCAGTTATTTTACTGTCAAATGTCAGCTATATGTTAACAGAATATATGACCATAAGGGTGTTTACTACTCATTCATATCATCACCACGCATAAAGTTACATGCAGACACATCCGCTCTCTGTTTGTTTATTTAAGACTCTTTGTGAGACTCAAAGGAAACTAATTAGGAGAAATACTGTATTGAATTCCAGCATAAGGAGGAGTTCAGAGCCTGATATCCCATTTACACACACAAGCATGTGCTGTTTCGGTATTTCAAGAAAAAGCTATGAGAGGGAGAAGAGTACATAACACGTCACTATCAGCATTTGCAAAGAAATACACATTAATTGATAAAAGTATTAAGGCTTTACAAACTAGCAGCAACCCGAAAAATCCATGTGCAAGTTTACACTCACTTTTCTACAGGGCATATATTTAAGCACTCACATGAGATCAACAGGAAAACATTCTATATGCTTTGAAATTGCAATTCATAAGTGAATGAGTCAAATTAAAAAATATATATACTGATGAGCCATGGGTTCCAGAGAAGAAAGAAAGATAATTTTAACAAGAGACCATTTTGAGCTTTATGGCACTACAGTTACCTCTGATTTACTGTGTTTCATTACATTCTTCTTTTAAAAACCCCTTTTCCATGAATGTTGCATCCAGATTTTCTCATTTTTTGCATATGTTCTGATGAAAGGTGAGATCTTCCTAAAAACAGAGCTAGGCAGACAACAAGGACAAATATTTGTATCAAGCTCATTTTTTTTAGCTAATACTCCTAGCAAGTCTCATATCAGGCTATTGTTTTAAGACCAGATTCTTCCTGCAAAACACTATTATAGTGGTTACAAGTGCATTACATCTGAGCAGGTCA
Organism: Eurypyga helias; assembly: GCF_000690775.1. Taxonomy (NCBI): domain Eukaryota; kingdom Metazoa; phylum Chordata; class Aves; order Eurypygiformes; family Eurypygidae; genus Eurypyga; species Eurypyga helias. The sequence goes on from NW_010252287.1 coordinate 51,928, forward strand.
GATCTGACTGCTGGGTTTCCTCTGGATGATGGGGGATCCGTACGATGGACCAGAAGCTCCTTCCAAAATCTCAGGTAAGGAAGCAGGGTGAAGTCTGAAAAGGACTCCCGATCAGTCCTTCCTTTCAGGACTCCAAAGAGTACTTAGTTACTAGCATCCATCATCAATGAACAGGTAAGTGCTTAGCATGGGCCAAAGCATCACACCTACACAAGTCTTGCATTTACTTCTCATAAGTATTTTGGTGCCCTCCTGTTATGAAGAATTAAATTGCAATACCAGAGCAATTACAGTATGCTGAAGAAAGCATGAGCAAACTGTGTTCAGTATTCTCCAAAGTAAGTAGTAGCCCATGGTTATAGCCTGTAAGCTTTGATGACTAAACTTTAGACAAAGGCTTTAATCAGGTAAGAGTTTGTTTAATTGTTAGTAAGGAAAGGAAAACTCTCCTTTCAGAAAGTCTCCCTTTCATAACAACAACTCTGTACAGGTTGTGTACACGACTGCCTACTGCAAAAACAAAACACTCACGGCTGCTATGAGAGAAGATCCAAAGCAACAGAGGAGTTACAGCTAACAGACTAGGTGACAGAGCAAGGTAAGAGATGTAGCTAATGGGAGCAGTTAGACACCACCCCAGTTTCAGAAAAGACTAGCAGTGAATGAAGTCAGCAGGACCAATTAAAACGGCTGTCAGAAACAACCTGGCATGGACCGTACAGTCTTCAAATCAAACCTTCCAGAGCACTAAAGCCTGAACAACAGAGACTGTAACTGCTCATACAGCCCTGGCAATTGGGACCAATGAACTACTCTGCCCACGAGGTAGGACTACTCTACCAACAAACCAAATTAAAGACAACTAGAGGAACAGATCAGTGGCAAGCCACTTCAGCAAGGCCTCATAGCTGTAGGAGATCTGGGTCGTGACTACTGCCAACATGGTTTGGGCATGACTACTCACACTGTTAGCATTCCACTATCAATGGCTCAGACTTCCCAAACTGATCTCCTACTGTCTTTTACTCCTTTTAAAGATTTGCCATAATGGGGAAAGTACTGCTCACAAGCCAGCTAGAAAGCAGACATTAGTATCCTGGTTTTCTAGGTAAGAAATGAAGCTGGCGACCTATTGTTTCTGTAAGGACCCCTGGAACACCTAACAACAGGTTTTGGCAGAAGAACGGCATCCTTCTTCAAAGACCAAGCTTCTGGAATGAGTACATTCTTCCTACAAAAATGTGTGCTGTAAGTGGTCTTCTCTGGCTGCCTCCACAGCCCATTCCTCCGTATTTCCTCCAAAAAAACCCCAAACCCAACCCAAAGAAGACGGTATGGTTACAGAAATGTACATACTCTCTGAAATCCTTCTTCAGCAGATGGGGTGAAAGTACTCTGCCCTTTTGTTGTTTAACAAATAAGCGATGTCTAGTAGTTGGAACGGTATTTAAAAGGGGTAAGACAGCAGGCAGTACTTGTACGAATATGTAAAATAAGCACCCTTTCAACAGCAGTTGGTTAAACAGGTCCCTATTACAACTCCAACACTATAATGCATTTACAGCTAAGGCTGACTAAATGAAATTTGCTTACGCCAAAACACCCACGGCAGAGCTAGCGCATGGTGATGGGGATGCGTCCCCCATGGCACTCCAACCGCAGTACAGCCG